>NC_141034.1:54017500-54020000 GCF_052040795.2 Danio rerio
GACCAATGACAGTCTGTTGCGATTGGTCGACTGCCTTCAGTCAGAGAGTGAAATGCCAAACAGCTAATCAGCAATATAAAAGTAATCACAGTTCATACACGCTCGATAGCGTAGGCGTGTAGTTTAGCTGCCAGTGGGTCAATGTAAATACAGACTATGGACTTGAAAATACAGACGACTGACTATTTTATTGAGCAAAAACTCCAAAAACAGTTGAGGAGATATCCTAGCTTCTCACTCTGCTCTTTTCACAGACACACACACACATATTACACACACATATTGCACACACACACACACGCACTTAACCCTGCTCCGGACGACAACGCGCGCGCGCACACACACACAAACACACACACCTCCGGACGACAGCGCGCGTGCACGCACACACAGACACACACACTACTCCTCGTCCACGGAGCCGCAGCACGCGTCGCTTTTTTTAACGTGACTTTGCACGCGATAAGAGAAAATAGCCAGTTAACCTGATACAGTACACGCGGTTACAAGTAACAAATCACAACTAAATACATTTGCAAGCTAGAGTCAACGAGGCAACTTTAATCGCACGTACTTACACTTGAGAAATGGAGGAAGAAAAATCCATCCTGACGTCCATCAGTGTGTTACTCTTTACTGATCCTTCCTTTAACAAACACCAATGAAGTATTCTTTGTAGCATGCAGTTTCCAGAAGTTTCCAGTAGTTTCCAACTGCTTGGTTATAATGCTGAGGTTTCATCTTTGGGTAGAGACTCAATATATCCATCTGCAGTGTGACTTCAATCGACCGGCATGTTTGTGGGTGTGTGTGTGTGTCTGGGTTTCTGCGTCAGAGGGCGGGGCCTCAGGTTTGAAATCTCCCGGGTTTGCGCGTGCACGTGAATAACTTGGTTTCGTTCGTACGTCATGGCGAAACACCTAATGACTCGGTATCAAGGCGACTCGTTTGAAGCACTATGAGTCGACTCTTTTATAAATGAATCAACAGTTTTAAACACTGTATTCTTACAGATTTAAGCCTTAGCTGGATACTTCACTTCACTTTGAGCTGTGTTACACACTACATGGAGGGGAATTTTCAAAAACCCATAATATGGGCTCTTTAATTCTGTTTGAGGCTGCCCACTAGATGGCACTCTATAACGAGGAAAATGACTCCTGTTTGTATACACCATAGGGTACAGACACTAAATGAATATACAAATAGGAGTCATTTTACAAGTTATTAGTTATCATAATTATTTAATATTGCCAGTTGTGTATGTATACATAGGATCCATTTAGTTCATTACACAGCAGCATGGTATGAGTTGTCATTAGGTTAAAATAAATGTTTTGAACTAGAGGATTTGTTGAGGAGTTATGAACTAGTTTGTGTAAACCTTGATGTCAGAATGCATTATTTTAATTCAGTTTATTGCTTATTGACCATAACACATGATATATCAATACCATGGGCTCATCTGCCTCTAAAAATAGAAACACAGATGTAAACAAAGGAGGATTTCCAGTACATATGGGCATTGGGGGAAAATATGGCAGACTATTTTTACTAAAGCTTTTAACCAGTTAACCTCTGCTGCTATTAGGGGATTTCCGCCTGGATTTTGCCTACCCAAATTTAAAAGCTTCCCAAATCCACATGCAGAGGTGTTAATGCAAAAATTTGGTATCATTTTAAAGAAAACCCTTTGAATTTTCATAAAACACTATTGAAAGTGTTTAAAATATCTGTATATGTCGTCTGTAATATAATAAACACTAAAAAATAGGCACTTTTTGTATTTTTTTTAATAAAATCAAATTTGAAAGTGTGCCTTTTAGGTTCTGTGTGGTCTAGCGTGCTGTAATTAATGTTGGTGGTTTCTGCACATGTCTGTAATCATAGGAAAACAGAAAAATGTCTCCACCATAATCTATGCAAAAGTTATTGTATTCCAACTGATGAGAGGTGCTGTACAAGCCACAGGGAGCGATCATTGTTTTCAAATTTCACTATTCTTTTGTTTAATCAAACATAATTCACTGTGTTTGGACCACGTCAGACAAATAAAAGGTTTACTTATGCACATCACCTCAAAAACAGAGGAGAAACGACCCTGAAGCGCACAGCATAAGGTAAGAGATGACAGCTGTCTGTGCTATCTGGGGCTGCTTAGTGATCATAAATGTATTGTTTTCACTTCTGTGCTATGGAAACACAGCGATTCATTCAACAACTGTTTGACATATGAATATAATTCAGTTAAAAGAATGCTAGAACTGTATGAGCACCGGCAAGAGCTTTCATTTGAGCTATAACTTGTACATGTGTCATATAAAAAATATGAAAATGAACCAATGTTCAATCCCCAGCTCGGATATCCAAAATACTGTGTATTTAAGTGTAAATAACTTTTGTACAGTAGAATAAAAACCAAAGTGATGCATATGTGCATAAAATATAGATTCTACACTTTCAAACGACACCACTTACGGGGGTCTGGTGCAATGCTAGC
>NC_141034.1:54025000-54042500 GCF_052040795.2 Danio rerio
AATTATTTTATTTATTTATTTATTTATTTATTAATGTGATGACTGATCACTATTTGTTAATATTATAAATTTATTTAATTTTTATTATTGTATTTATAGTGATCAGTCATGACATGAGTAAATAAATAAATTAGTTTATTTATTTATTTATTCATGTGATGACTGATCACTATTTGTTATTAATATTGTAAATTTATTTATTTTTTATTGTTGTATTTGATTAAATGAATAACATTTTAAGAATATTCGTTGCAGTGTTTCCCCTAGGTGTACAGTTTTGGGCAGTCAATAACTAATTGAACTTACCAACCGTTTGTGAATTATAAATTAACATTTATTTTATACCTTTTTGATTCACAAACTGTGCAGCTTTTGTCAGTGCAGTGTATCTTTATTAGCTACTGGAAGAACTTTTCTTGAGCCTCTTGGTATGGAAAGTCAGAAATGTTTGTGGCCCGTTTATTGATATTTATTAAACATGTCTCTCATAAAAATGTAGATATGAACGTGTCATGGCCAGAAGCAGCTTTACAGAAAATAATTTAGCCATTCATTTTACTGAGCTTAGTGCCTTATTTATCAGGGGTCACCAAAGCAGAATGAACCGCCACAGAACTATGACAAACAATGCAATATGGAAACATTGCAAATGATGAAAGATGATAATTAGTTAAAATGCACATCTATAAATCTAATACTTTAGTAAACACAAATAGGCCTATAAACTACTTTTTATAGCAATGATTGTATTATAAGAAGTTATATTATTGAATATTTACGTTAGTTGTCTAATAATTCCAGACAGCTTTTAGTGAATTTGTAATATTGTATAAAACAGAACTTTGTTAAAAAAAAAAAAAAAAAAAAAAAAAAAAAGGCCTAAATACATGCAGGACCATTCCAATATTTTGCTCGTCTCCAACTATTGACAGCAGCTACCTTAATAAGAGAGAAGGGGATTTGGACTTGATATCTTTACTGCTCTATTTATTTCACCTATCAAATGTAATAATAGACCAAGGGTGGGCAAACTCAGTCCTGGAGGGCCGGTGTCTTGGATAGTTTAGCTACAACTTTTTCATGTTTCATTTTTTAAGCACCTGTACCTCCTCTCCTTAAGCTTCATCATTTATAGATCGTAAATATTTATTCTTTCACTAAACAAATTTTTTTTCACTTTGGGGAATAAATCCAATTGTAGTTATCATCAGTTTTCAGTTATTCTTTCTCCATTCTCTTGTTACACACACACACACACACACACACACACACACACACACACACCATGGGCCCTATCATACACCTGGCGCAATAAGGTGCAAGACGTGTGTGGCGTGATGTTGCTATTTTCAGACCAACGCAACCCTAATTTTGTCGTTATCTAATTTATTTGTTTGCTGGAGATTAGAACTGAATTTAGTAATAGTTTTGAAAGAAATCTTTGTGCTTAACAAACAAAATAAATATGTTAACTAATGGATGTCTTCAGTGGAGTGCGTACAACACCGTTTCCTTATCCACGAAAGGAAAGGAGTAAAGAGAAAGAGGCTGAATGGAGGAGGCTCATTCTTTATCCTCGTGCTGCAGATGCTCTGTTCATCTGTTTTCTCACTAGTGAAGTTTTTTCATTCAGTTTTTCAACTTACAAAGTCCGCCATGTAAATAGCAAATGCTCCACAATGCGACACAACTGGGAATGTGAGAAGAGACTCTGATTGGTTTAATGCACATTATACTCAAAACATACCCAGAACTCATGAAGAGAATAAGCACAACCCTGTTAGACCATGCTGCATTTTTCCATACTTTAAAATAGCAAAAGTGGATTCGGACACGCCCTTAATGCTTTTGTGCCATGAGTTTTAGACTTTGCACCTAGACCATTTTAAATAGAGCCCAAATCTATTATGTTATGTCAAAATTAGGAATGGGCTGGTATAAGACTGTATGATAACCTTAGATAAAATTATCGTGGTATCCAACTATTGTGATTACTACTCCAAAATACAGTTTTTTAAATGTCTGGATAAAAAAACTAACATTTTTCCCCTTTGAAAACAATATATTTTATTTTTTTAAAGATGTATAATATTTTGGAACAGTAAACATATCAAATGAATCATTGACTTCTGCTGTCTTCATTAGTTTCAAAAACACAGATTTCTTTGCAATTTGAAACAACATTTTTGGATATTTGTTTTTCTGCCTGAGATAATGTTGTCCTAAAAAACAAAAACAAAAAAAAAATAAAAAATAAAAAATCTTACACATCTCATTCTGCAAACGTAGCCCTGCAGACGTTTCTGGAGGCCGCGAAATACGTCCCGGGAGGTATGTATTTGTGCAGTTTTTGTTTTCGCGAATCCGCCGATCCGTTTTCGCGAATCCGATTTCTGCGTGCTTTTTTGCATCTTGAACGCCTCTCGCGGGCGCAAACTGTTCTCGCTGCCGGAGGCTGCTGTCGAGCGACCGTCTGTCTGACTGACTGACTGACTGACTGACTGACTGACTGACTGACTGACTGACTGACTGACTGACTGACTGACTGAATGACTGAACAATTGACTAGGCGGCTGGTTTATCGGCAGACCCAGCCACCCTCCTCCTTCTCCTTCCCTAAACCCAAGTGACGATTTACAAAAGCAGTCTAGAAAAAGCCCTCGTCCAATTTTGACCACTTTGTCGGATTTCACCACATTCTCGTCCCGTGATGAACTTGTTCACTTTATTTTTTTGGATTCTGTTTTTTGTCTTACCTGATTTCTGGAACTGCTATTCCCCGAACTTAAACTCGGTCATCTTATAAGGAAAGTACTTTGATGGACATTTTTAAAAATGTAACACCTGGAAGAGTTTTAATTTTTTTTTAATCAAAAATAGAGCTGAAATATCATATATAACTTTAAATAATTTTTTTGTGTGAATTCTATCTATTTCTATTTTCTACATTTTTCTAAGTAACTTTTTTAGTGTAATACGAATGAGTTTTTTTATCATGTAATATTTTAATGTATATCCATTTGGCCATGAAATAGCCATAAGTTGCTGATGTGGCAATAAATATGTAATAAATAAACTCGGTCATCGCTGCGGCCGGCTCCTCCTCTGGGCCTCTGCTCCACCAACGTAACACAGCGAGCTAACTGGACAAACTGGTTGCGGCGGGAAAGCCCTCCACATGGAGGTGAGCCATCAGCCGGCGAACGTGATGAGGAGCGGCATCATACCGCCCCGTAGTGTTCGCTTGGAAAAAAAAGAAATGCAGCCATGCGTACCTCCGGCCACGTAAAACGCGGTCTCCAGAAACATCCGTGGGGCTACGTTTTCAGGATAAGCTTGGGTTGGGAACGGTATTACAGAAAAGTTTGGCATACCTTGAAAACAGTTATCGTCCCATAGTCAAAATACCCTTAGTTTATTAATAACATCTAAAGGACGTTACATTAATTTTAATTGATGTTAAAATTATTTATATGCGTGACATTCACTAAAGCACAGCCTAACATCAAACCCTGTAAAAGTACAGAGGTGCAAAATACCACAGTAAAACTGCTTTTTCCAGGAGACATTTATAGAGGATGAAATATAAAGCCTTGCTTTTTTTTGTCTCCACTGTTCATTTGTAGTTGAGCACCTCATTGAGATCTGTGATAGACGAGCTGTTGGGATGAATTGGAGAATGTGTGTCTCCATTAGCACAGAAGAGGCACTAATAGTTCCTCTGTGTGGGATGATCCACCTCCGGGTTGGTTCCCATTTAGGGAGTTCTCTCTGGTGTTAAACCTATATGTCATGTTGTACTGCATGCTTGAGATCCCTCTCTGTCATTATGGGCTGTTAAAAGGCCTTTTCTGATGGATCTGACACACATTTGTGGGAACACTCACTTCTGGAATTATCTCTCTGCTGCTCTGGATTTAAAGTTTTGAGTAAAAAGCTGCTTTTGGTTTGTTATGGAAACTACTGACAACTCTTCTACAAAATTTCAAAGAAAAATATATAATTTAGAGGAGCATAACATGACAATTGGTTAGATTTAGGATCTTTTGACAGTTTTAATACAACACAATACCATTATATTTTTTTTAACCAATTTTCAGTCTTTTCTGGATTTTGTAAGTCCAGTGATACTTGAGATAAAAAAGTGTATATATATATATATATATATATATATATATATATATATATATATATATATATATATATATATATATATATATATATATATATATATATATATATATATATATACATACATACATACATACATACATACATACATATGACTTTTTTCGCATTGTTATTATGGAACTATTATGGTTATTATGTAATTTTTTTTTCACAGCATTATTTTGTTTATTTTCACAGTAAAACACAAGAATTGAACCAAATAATGCTGTAAGTTTTGAGAAAAGTATCACAAAAGCGTTTTTATGTTGCATATTTAAAAAAAACAAATCTAGGAGGATCTTAACTAATTGTTGTTTTTTTTTAATGAAAAACTGTGGATATCAAAAGCACTGTATACATGTTATATAGCAGCATAACATGAAAGTTTGTTAAATTTAAAATGCTTGCTTTTGAGAATTTTTAGACAACACAATACCTTTTTCAACCAATTTTTAGTCTTTTCGGGAATAAAACATTTTGTGCAGCATAAAACATTTTTTACAGCAAAACACAAGAATCAGAGCTGCTGCAAGTTTGGTGAAAAACATCCCGAAACCGTCATTTTAGGCTGCAAAAATAATAAAAGTCTTATTTATTTTTAGATAACACTATACCAATGTTTTACATAATATTCTTGTTACAAAATGCATATTTTGTTGAATAATCCTGATGTTTCCATCACAACAAAATAAAACGTTTGCTATTTTGACCAGTTTCTTAAATTTAGTAGTAATTCAATACAAAAAGTAAATATTAATATTTTACTTAAGCATGTTTAATCCAGAGAAACTGAGAATTTTTAAGCATTTATTTTTTTAATAGCCAAACATAAATATTTTTATTTGAAGTTACAAATGTGTATAATAGAAGCTCCATCCATCCATCCATCTATCCATCCAAAATAATTTAGATTTTTAATCACAACAAAAAGAAACATTTGTTATTTTGTCCAATTGTCATTTTTAGAAAAAATAAAACAATTTTTATTAAAAATGTAGCAATAATATGAAATATAATAGAAAAATCAAATCTTCATATTTTACTCAGACATGTCTATATTTAATGAATGCCAAAAAACTGAGAATTTTAAATTTGTCTCCTGATGTTTCTCCATGATTTTATGTTATTATAATTCATATAATTAAATAAGAAATAAGAATTATAGAAGCACTCTTTAAAGAAGTTTTTATTTATTTATTTATTTATTTATTTTTTAAGAACCTTTGATATAATACACTTTTGCCACACATTGCAGCTCATGTTCTGTGGGTCATATTTCCATAACAAAACATCAGCCAGAAATTGTAAAGCAGGACATTCGAATATTTTATGCAGACCTCAAAAAAAAAAAAAAAAAAAAAAAAAAAAAAAAAAAAAAATATATATATATATATATATATATATATATATATATATATATATATATATATATATATATATATATATATATATATATATAAATTACACAATTTTTTTATTTTTTTTTTAAATACCTGAAATGACATGGGCTTCTCTCAAAAGATAAGACAATGTATTTTATATTCTTTTTTATAGTCTTTATTATTTTATATAGTCTTTTATATTATATATTAAACAGATATATTTATTAAAATAATATTTTAGTCACCAAACACTTACAAATTGAAAGATAAAACAAAATATTGCAAAGAATAAATTACAACCTACAGAATTTGAACAAAAAATGTCATTTAGTTGCTTCTCTTGATTGTTCCTCTTTTATTTATTTATTTTTTTTATTTATATTTAATATTTTTTCATAAAATAAATTTGGCTGTACTAGTTTTTTGACCATTATCGTAAGTTATTTTGTTTGATAAGTTTCAGATTTGGCTTCAGTGCTGACTAATCTACTGTAAATGCACAAATATATAATAATAAATAAACAAAAATATTGTATAGCTTCCTATTAAAATATGAATTTAAAAGAGAGATTAGTGAGGGGTGTACTTGTATATGTTGAGCACTATACATTCTCTTTAGCGTCTTGTTATATTGCACGCTCGAGGTCCTCTTACTGCCATTATAAGCTGTTAAAAGGTCTTTTCTATTGGATCTGACACATATTTGTGTAAATCCTCAGTTCCGGCTTCATCTCTGTGCTGGTGACCTGTGACTCTGCTCTGGGTGATTTCCAGTGCACATTTTAGTCAAAACATTGTCCTTTCGTTTTCCACTGAAGAGAAGAGTCTTGATGATCTTCACCTTTGCGAGTCGTTCAGGATATAAAAACACTTTGAATCAGGATCCCAGCTTAATGCTTCAGCAATTTCCTCAAGTAATGGTGTGATTACATAAAGATGTGAAAGCCAGAAATTTCCCCCTATTTTAAAGTCTTGTATGGTACATTATGTATTTCCTAATGGAAAATAATTGTAGTTTTCCACCTTGCAGTTTTTCCAGGTCTGTGAAGTTGTTTTATCTGTAGTGCGAGAGCGGGAAGATTCCACATTAAATTGTGAGGCTGACAGATGTTGGACATTTCCAGCATGACATCATCTACAAATGCAGTCTTAAAGGGAGCCTATTATGCCCATTTTTACATGATATAAAATAAGTAAGTGATGTCCCTAAACAGTGAAGTTTCAGCTCAAAATACCACACTGATGATGTTTTCTTTGAACTTGACCTTTTTAGGCTTTGATCAGATTTGGGCTGTTTTGGTGACTGTCGCTTTAAATGTGCCATAAATCATAACATGCCATTTTAAGATAACACTTGTTTTGTAATACTATTTTAAAATAGTATTGCAGGGTAGCGTTGTCACCATACAGAAATTTGAGACCAATCGGTGCTGAAATTATTAAAACGTTAGTTTCCCACTAACATTTGAGCATTTTCTTAAACACCAAAGATTTACATTTGCTAAATGCCAGAATAATGAGAATTTTTTTTTTAGATAATTTTTTATTAATTTCTAGTAGAGGTGTGAACCTATACTGGTCTCATGGTTCGGTTACGATTATCATGCCATCGATTCGATATCTCTGTGCATCACGGTGCATTGACGATGCTTTCCATACACAGTGCTATATTTTGGGGGGCGGCTATAACAAACTGTTTAAACACACAGACACACAGCACCACACTGTCTCTCATTCACACACACACACAAGCCCTCGCAATGTGTTTAGCTGGGAGAGCTCGCACTGAGCGGAGCAATGAAAAAATAAAGGAAAAAAAGAAGCACTTTTCCGACGGTCTCTTACTGAGAGCTCTACTCAGGGCGAGCTCTCCCTGCTAAACGCATATTGCGAAGGCTTAAACGGAGCAGTGCTCGTAATGTCGAGCAAAAAAAAAAGAAAAAGAGAAAAAAGAGAAAAAGACAGCTGTAAAACATAACCAGCTTTGTCTTTTTGTATGAAACACACTTTAGATCTTTTTAGGATGGTGTTCCTAGGCTTGTGCGCTTTCCCCTTTGTCCTCCAAATGTAACACTGGTCATTATGGCCAATCAGTTCAATCTTAGCTCCATCAGTCCACAGGACACGTCTCCAAAAATTAGTTATTTTCCCAGTGTAATTTAGCAAATTGTAATCTGCTTTGTTGTTGATTTTGGCTTATTGGTTTTCCCATGTTGTCACTCAAGGAAGCAGTGTGTTTGAGGTTTTCCCTAAATACTATTCTACAGTTGTGCCTCCAATTAACTCTAATGTTGTCAATTAGCCAATCAGAAACTTCCAAAGCCTTGACATCATCATCTGAGCCTTTTCAGGGGCAGAATAATCTTATTGTATGTAAACTTGACTTTCAAGAAAAGTTATAACAATTCCTCAAAAAAATCTCTCTCTTATTTTTCCGCTATAACATATTTGATAATCCTAACTTACCTAAAAGAGAAAAAGTTTAGTCATATTAACATCTGACTTTTTTTTATTATGGTTATGTGCCTTTTATACAGTGTATATAAAATTCTGGTTTCAACTTTATGACCGGTATTTGTTTGTGAAAGTCATCAGTTCACTGAATCAACTTATCTTCATGACTTAGATATGCTCCATTATCCCTGTATCTGTGGTTACACTCGGTAAACAGCAGTTAGTTTTTGGTGAACTGATGACCTTCAGGGCCAATCACAGTCATTTCTGTTGAGCATGGAAACACAATGGCAAATCAGCGCTGTTTAAGAACTTGCTCAACAGCGCTCAAATATTAGCGGGAAATAGACTTTAAGATTTCAGTACCGATTGGTATCATTCCAGTATCGTTACGCTATTGCAGGGTAAAGTGAGGGACATTTTAGCTCTTAGAAAATCTAAACATCACAATAGCTTTAAACGCATTTAAAATGTATAAGAATGTCCTGTAACGGAGAACATTTGGCCTGTGTCATGTGAAAATTCTGTAAAAAATTACTGTGCCAGGCGATTCAATTGTTATCACTCGATTGAATGGGCGTTATTAGTGGTTATCAGCTAATACATATGGGCCAGTAGTAGGTGCAGAATGCTGGAATCATTCATTCTGAATAAGCTAATGTCTAATGTAAACTAATGTGCTAATGTGTATGACGTGTGCCCACTCTGGCTGTCGAAAAGCTCAATTACGGGTGCGTTTCAGCTCTATTCAGCAGACCATCATCTGACTGATTACAGGTAGTTGACCAGACAAATGGCCTCAGTATTTGAGCCTTGAGTCGAGGCCAGGACTGTGAAATCCATGCTTGCACACAGTTTTCACAGCTCGCTCACTCTCCGTTTCGGCTTGTGCTGGAATGTTGATTTTGGAGGGTTTGGTGAAAAGTAACACTCTTGAGAAAGCAGCGTCGCTCTGTTCTGCCTGAAACTGACATGCCTTCTAAACTCATGGAGTACGTCTACATGGACACCAATACTCTAAGCTTTTCACTCATCATAGCACACGTGCTGCTGATGATATGACTATAAAAGTGATTTGATTTGATGCTCAGATTTTGACATAAGTTTGTTACAAGCTGCCAAAGACTTACTCACCATTGTGAACTGTATGCCAAAGCTGAGTGGCCTTCTCTGTATATAAGAAGGTACATTCACTGGATGACTCTGGTCTACAAGGCTCTTCTGGGACTGGTGCCTTCATACTGATGTTCCCTTCTCCATAAGTCTAAAAGCCAGTATGCCCTACGCTCAAGTGAATCTTATCATTTGACTGTTCCTCGGGTTCGAACTGATATAGGGAAGCGAGCCTTTAGTCATGCCGCCCCCTCATCCTGGAATACTCTTCAGTCTGAACTAAAGATATCTGAGCTCATCCCAATGACATCGTTTCGCTCTATCAGTTTTAACAAACAACAGTCCATTTCTCAATGTATGTGTTTTTAATATATCGAAATGTGGTAAAGCTGGAAAACTGAACTGTATTTTTATATTATATACATTTTATATTTATTACTAATATTATTACAATTTTATTTTATTTTTTTATAGAAATCGTGTGTTGCAGACCTCTTGGCCAGGTCACCCTTGTAAATGAGATCTCGATCTCAATGGGTTTTTATCTGGTTCAATAAAGAAACGTACTGTATATATGATTGAAACAATACTCTGATTAAGAGCCTCTCATGTAAACAGAGATTTTCGATGACATAATCTAACTAAAGTCATAATCGAACTAAACAGATGGAATTTAGACATGTGCAGTATGCAGATTTTTTTGCATTATTGAAGTGCAGTACAGAAATGTAAATACTGCAGTCAAACCATTACCATTGTGTAGGATTTTCGCCGCATTTTGCTATGGGATATTCCATACACACACGGCTGTTTGACACTATTGTCTGCACCTACCGCGTCAGTGAAGGACCACAGACACCTGCATGACATAGTGCTGAGTTTTTCCCCCCATTCGGTGTGCGGTATCAAATTCCATTAAAACAACACTCTTCCAGCAGTTAACACCAAGGTTATAATAGTTTTGGATTTTTCTTTAGCTTTAGTTTTTATTTCGTTTTGACTCATTGTTTTCAAATTCAGTCAGTTTTAATTACTTTTAGAGACAGATTTAAAAGTTTTATTAGTTTCTATATTTTAGAACGACTAAGTTTTAGTTTAGTTTTTATTAGTTTCAGTATTAGTTTTACTTTTTTTTATTTTTTTTTCTAAATGAGGATATTTGTTAGGTGCAAGATTCTAAATCAACAGAATAAAAATTGTATAATAAAAACTCAGCCATACACTTTTTTTAAACCGGTATTAAGAGGTGTTACGACCCCAGTCACAACATTAAATGAGGGAAAAACACAAATGGACAGTCTAGGGGTTTTATTAATTAAACAATCAAATATAAATAAAGTGTGGGGGGAAACACAATAAACACAGGCTGAGAACAAAGGAGCACAACTCCACGTCTGGACGGCCGCTCAAATCCCCGTCTCTGAATTACTGCAGCGCGAGCTCTTAAATTGCCGACGATGAATTGTCTGCAGGTGCGGAGGAAATCAACTCTAAATGAAAACACAACCAGCAACACAACACAAGAGGGCGACAAAGTACAAATGAATAAATAAATACATGGACATGTAACAAGAGGACACATGAACACTATCATCTCTGCCATCTATCCATTCTCAAACTGAAATACAACAGCCCACAAGATAGCAGCCCTAAGTACAATATGTGTGCAAGGCTGCTTCTGAGGTTAGATACACAGTAGTGATGGAAAGTTCATATTTTTAACGCAGATGTTAGGACTCAACAGTATGTAGTCAGCAATGGTTATTTCAGTCAGTTAAAACATTACCATGATCTGAAAAATGTCTTACAGTAATGTTTTGTAAAGCAACTGAATCATGATTCACTTAAATGAATTATATTTTGATCGTCTGTTATGAAATAAACTTACGTTTTTCACCAGATCAACTCATCCTCGGTTTACCTGCGCTGCAGTTGTTCAAGTTTAGTTCAGTCACAGCAGGCTGTCATGTACTGTTTGTGTTTGGTTCACTGAATCGCGCATGCACAGTATTATCGGTTCACCGCTTCTCAAATTTGATCTCAGTGTAACGCTACTGTTCTAATAACTGAATAAAAGTTAATATTGAATTATTTAGGCTGGTTATAAAGTAAGTAGTTGGTGGATAAGTGCTTACTGGAGACGCGAATCGTTTCAAATGATTCAGTTCAATTTGCTGAACTAGTTTAACCAGTTCACTTAGAAGATTTATTAGACTATTAGTTCGTGATGCAAAAAATAAAACCCATTATTGGGCACAAATGTGTTAAAGTAATAGTTTAAAGTCTCTGTATTTAATGCTGTCACCATGCTGCTGTGATGTCCACTTGTTGTTTTTGTCGTGGGAGCAACAGCGAGGATGACTGCAGGAGAACTGGCTCGATCTGGCCAATGGCAGCAGAACTACAGACTTTGAGAGTGCCGCACGGGTCAAACAGTGAGCAGTGAGATTATGTATTAAACACATTCACAAATATGAAAACAAAGGAGGTTTTTGCTATAGTTTTAGCTTCAGTTTTGTATGTACAAAATACAGTTTCAGTTAGTTCTAGTTTATTTTAAAAACTCTCGTTTTTATTTTTATTGCAGTTACCGGCAATTATTTTACATTTTTAGTTTTTGTTTTTTCGTTCGTTTTTGGTAACTATAATAGCCTTGGTTAACACTCGCATCCAATACAGGAGAGTACATGATAATCAAATGCATGAAATGTTTCTGAATGAAAGTGTCAAACTGCAGTTAAAGTCGACAAATTAAAAATAAAACATCCGAAATTCCATGAAACACCAGTGGAAATGTGGAAAGCGTAATGATGCAATGACACTAATCGATCTATGTGCTATAACATGTAAAACGGGATCATGACAGGAACATTCAAAAAGCAACTCGGGTAAACACCCTAGTCATATTATTCAGATTAAGGCAAATAATTCCATTACTGATGCATTTTTAAACAGTGTTTCCTTCAGCATTGGCATTTTATTACGTTTTTTACAACAACAAGTGCAAGGGCAGCAAAATCACACTGTAATTCACAAAGACTTGTAGAAACCATACTAGAATGAAATGTACACTGTTGAGTTTTTGGTTGCCGTGGTTGAGGGTGTGGAGGGATGCTGTGGAGATGCACATCCTCCATTGCTCCCTGCAGGCTGGGCAGTGCCAAAACCACACCACCTCCCTCTATTAATGCTGATTTAATGCTGCACTGCACTTTATTGTGGCTTACTAGACAGGAGGTGCATGGATGCTTTGAAGGCAGGACACAGTGTAACATTGAACTGGAACGAGGTCAGACTCGCCTTTGAGCTCACATGGATTGAATGGCATTAAAGGGCAAGACCAAACATAACATCATTCATCTGATTGAATACTTTGGGGATGAAAGACTGAGGTTAACCATGCATTAGGCACGTTTCTTTGGTGTATCATTGGCTTGACTGAAACTATAAAAATGTGTAATATGGGTCTGATTGATTGTTTTGCACTTTAAAAGTAAAAAAGTGAGGTTATGGTTTATTGTTTAAGATACTCATTAGCCATTACCAACATAGTGGCTGTTTGTCATGGGGTTCAACAAATAAATGGACAGATTTACATTCCGTCGTCATCAATCAATAACAAAAAATCAAATTTACAATGAAATAAAGCAATAGAAACAATACCAAAACCAAATAAAAAGACACATTTACACAACCATAATAGACGCCAATACCAAAACTAAATAAAGACCCATTTACATTAAACAAGACTCTACAGACTTACTTGTTGCATTGGTGTGCCTACATTTTTGCTTGCATCGCATTTAAAACTGCAAGATCACTTTAAAAAAAAAAAAGATATCTATCCACAGGGATTCAAAGATTATAGATTTTGGGTGTGCGGTTATAGTCTGAGGAATAATCTGGCCTATCACAATTATTATGCATTCATTAATTTCAAAACACTGCTAATTTAGAAAATCACATGAAAACTCCTTATATTTTAAAGGGTTGTTTATTTCTGCTTATTAACCAAATAATGCAACACAAAATGATAATAAAAAGCAAACAACAGTCTAATTCTCTTTGAGCTTAAAAATGAGTGAAAAAAAGTTTTGGCATTTAAACATAATAATTTTACACTGAAAATAATGGCAATAAATAAAAATTATAAAATGTAAACAAATAAATAAAATATATATTTTTAAATAAATAAAAATAATTAATTTTAAATAAATAAATAAAATAAATTACAATAAATAAATGACTTGTAGATAAATAAAAAATAAATAAATATATAATATTTTTAAGAAAATAATTAAATAAATAAATAAATATATATTTTAAATAAATTAAAATAAATAAATAAAATTTAAATAAAATAATTAAAATCAAATAAATGAATAAATAAGTAGTCTTTGTTCAATGTAAATCTAAGTGACAGAATAGCTAAGCATTTTCCTTTTACAGCGATGAAATGTATTCACAGGCTGCTGAACCTTTTAATCAACTATATAACAAAATTGTTTGTTATTTTTCATTTTGTATTTTTCATTTGTATTTTTTTCTCAGTGTAGGCCGCTCGCGGCATTCTTTCAACTAGATGGTGCGTCTAGAAAGTTCGAGTCTGTCGCTCTATATATGCAAGTCCCGCGCCTCCATTGGAAATAACAAATTTGTGCATGCAAAAGACGCGATTTAAGACTGGCCCTTAGTGAATAGCCTCAGCCATAGTTAATACAGTGCATGGTGTACAAGCTCAGAACTTTAAACTAGCATTTAGTTGGCATAACTTTAAGTTCCATGCAGAAACACGGTGTTGAGAAGCATTTACAATTAATTAACCGTGACGAATTAAATCGTGGTTAATAGTGAAATCGGGTAATTGTTAACCTAATCCACATTGACTTTTAAATGATTACCTAAAAATCTAGGGTGCATTTCCGAAAACCATCGTTAGCCAAATAAGGTCGTAAGTTGTGTCATTAAAAACATAGTTTGTTGATATGGCATTTCTTTAATCCATTGTTTCAACGAACAGTCGCAAACTTCTATGATTGCAACTACACCTCTGGAGCTGTAGTTAGAAACACAGTTCCTGGCTGTGTTCTACTCCCACTTATTCCCCCCATATGCCCTATTAATGTAGAACATTCTAACATTTAAACTCGGAATGATTAAAAATAAAAAAAGCATTAAAGTCATCTCTCTTGGGTATAATTTGCTTTCAAACTATTTTTACAGTTCAGTTTTAGCGATCTTCATGTTTACAATTGTGCTCCCTTCACAGTGCACTTTGAAAACAATGTCATTTTGAATGCAACTGTCTCATGATGACACCTATAGGCCTATTATTTAAAAGCGGAATTTGTTACGTCTACAAAGTTTAATTTAATTTATAGTGGGTTATTTATTTAGTATCTGTACTGTATATGACATGGGCCAGTGAGGTAAAACATTTCTGCAGTGGTTTGCATGTGTCAAATTGTGGAAGTAGGCTTTTCAATAGTATTAATAATAATAATAATAGTTAATAATAATATTCATCATCATCATCATTAATATGATTTTTATTATTAAAGTAGGATTTTTTTCATTTCCTAATAATAAATATTACATTTCATTTCTCAATAAATTGCCTTTATTTATTTATTTATTTATTTATTTATTTATTTGTTTATTTATATGTGCTTCACATAGGTGAGTGGGCTTGACAAACCACCTGTGTAAGCTCTGTATGAGGCAAAGAAAGCATTCTTGCAGGACTCCTAGAGCTAAACAAAATACTTTGGATTCATCTTCAAGGCCTCCTCCATCATCTTACCCCAGACATGCTCAATAATGTTCATGTGTGGTGACTGGGCTACCCGGGATACCTCAGGCTGTTGATGTTGCCATCCAATCTGCAGATCTCTCGTACGCCCTCATGCTGACTGTAACCCCAAACCATGATTTCTCCTTGACCAAACTTGACTGATTTCTGTGAGAATCTTGGCTCCATGCGGGTTCCAGTAGGTCTTCTGCAGTATTTGTGATGATTTGGATGCAGCTTAACTGATGATTCATCTGAATAATCAACCTTCTGCCACTTTTTCAAATAATCAACTAGAAGTTTTTATTTGTTGCTCTTACAACTGGGATCAACAACAAGACTTTCGTCAGGTAGTGTAAATAAGGGTAATCAAACACCCCTGTAATTCTCCCCCTGAGTTTTTCTGTAAATTGTACATGTGCTGTAATTCAATTCAGTTAATAGAAAAGGAATGGAAAATGCTTAAAACGTTTCTTCAGTTCAGGAATGAGTCATAAATTGCCTCACCAGGAATTGAAATCTATTGTTCAGTTCTGATGTGTTTGCCATACAGTCTTGAAGTTTGCTTTGGTGTGTGATCTGGATCTTGGATTGAGGTCGGTCAGCATAGAAACGCCTGCGAACCCAGTACTGAGATGATCCAGATGTGGCTTTCTTTTCTTCAGCAACTTATTAATAGCTCTGGAAATGACAGGTTGGAGCAGAGAACCACGTGTCTGCGCTTGATTCGATAACCGGTTCGCTAACAGAATGAGACGTTTGGATGAAATGCAGATAGAGTGCTTCATGCATTCAGTATGTTGGTTTGGCTTACAGTGAGTTTACTAAATCAATGTATTTTTTGGGTGGAGGCAGACATTTTCAGAGATGGAGATGAGTTTACTGAATTAGAAATGGATGTTAAAGGATAACGAAACAGCAAAACACATTTTCTTCAGCTGTTGACAATTGTATTTGTGTCCCACACTGCTAAAAACACTATTAGGACACACATATTTCACAAAAAAAAGAAAATTTTTGCTTTATTTCAAGCAAATTCGTACTTCCAGTTTGAAACCAATTTTTCAAGCTTCGTCAAGGCCATGGGATCTTAGCCTGTATTCTAGCGTGTAGACTGGACGTCTGTACGGGGGAGTACCTTGTGACATCTCTGAGTGCGCTGCATTCATTCATTAGTAAAGGCTCGTGCACACGAGACGTTTTTTTGCTCGCGTTTTCCGTCGACGTTTAACGCCTTGCGACTAAATAACGGGCGTCAATGTGATCGCGCACACCAACGCGCAAAACACCAGGCGCAAAAGCGTCATTTTGAAAAAAACACCTCATGCTCGTTTTTTTGATTTGACGCGCCATGTCAAAACCTTCTCCACCAATCAGATCGGCACTTTTGTTCACGTGCACGGAGCTGCTGAAGTTACAGTAAACAGCACTTGGAGGCGCTCAAGCGCTAAACTGTCTATGCGAGCGCACATTGAAGAAGATTCCCAGAGGTGATATGAACGTGGAGCTGCTTATTGCACTGGTGAACAATCATTTCTTCATCGCTAGAGCTGGAGCTGCTGCTTGAACCATCCATGCTTGTTCGAGTCACCAGTAACTTTAACAACAAACGTCTGAACTTCCTCCTCTTCTTCTGTGTTATAAGCGGGTGTCAGAAGCTTAATGTTGTGGAGCGCCATCTAATGTCAAAAGAGTGATTTTGCATACTCTTCAGCTTGACGCCAGTGAAAAGTGCTTGGGTTTGAATTCTGAAAAACGTTTCTTAAAATGCTGATGATAAACGCAAACGAAAAGCAACCCGGTGTGTAGGAGCCTTAAGACTCGATTCAAACCAATCAGCGCGCTCTGTGTATGCGGTGCAACGTCATTAATATGCATGATATCGTTGAAGACTGTTTTTACCTGTTACAGTGTTCAGACAGCAGAGAGACGCTATGTTGTGTTGCCAAAACAAGCGGGAGAACATGAATTGTTTGGAGATACGGGTCATCAGTGTTGCTTTTATAATGTGCTTCAGTGAAGGTTTTGTTTTCATTTTCCCGCTATGAGAGTGCAGCTGGACTCACGAGTGGATTACAGTGCATGCGACGCTCGACAGAAATACGTGTCTAAGGAACATTTTTTTACCCGAGAGATTTTCTAATTTGGAAATGGTGAAATCCCAATTTGCTGCTCGTCTCCTTTTAATAAAGACAGCTCCAGTTGGTGTTGATGGTCCTGTCTCAACAGATTAGGTAACTGTGTGATCAGTGGTCTTTGTTTGTTTATTCCAAGGCAAAGTTAGTCCGTATCGTCAGCAGTACTCTTTCAGTGTTTAAAGACAGACCTTAGTCAAATGATTTCTAAGTTAATAAAGTTTCCCATTATGTTAATATCACTATAATATTATGGACTGAAAGATCTGCTGTAAATGCTGCTCTCCGAGTGTAAACCTGTAAGCACCACAATCAAACTCATCGTTGTGTAGGAATTTTGCCGCATTTTGTAACAGGAATACCACACACGGCTTTCTGACGCTAGCTACTGAGTGCATCTAAGTTAATGCGGAGGGTTTTTTTTTCTCTCAATCGCTGTGCGGTATCAAAAATTG
>NC_141034.1:54047500-54050000 GCF_052040795.2 Danio rerio
TTCTTTAATACAGGTCTGTTTAAAAACTATTTTAGCCATGCAAAGCTTATGTAGACTGTGTTCTAGTTTATGAATAGGTTTATATGCATGGTAGTGTTGTTCTGCTGCTGAAAATGCCTGCAAAAGATATTTTCAAGTTCATAGAGTACCTTTTACAGCATCGATAATATAGTCGGTTAAATAGACCCAAGCATTCGTTTAGTTGTTTAAGTGAAAAGGAGCTAAAATCAAGCGATGTACGAGGATCAGCGAGCACAATTGAAAATGAAAAGTCACTCGTTGTCTTGGTAATGTAAACATAAGTATAACAGGGCTCGAAATTATCCTTTTTGCTTGGTAGCACCGGTGCTCCTAACTTTAAAAATGTAGGCACATCAGCCAAGATTTAGTCGCACCCACCAATTATAAGCGCATTTACAACAAGTTTTATACAAACAGATTTATTGCATTTGAAATCAGCTGTAAGAGCCAGTTATGCATAATTCATTTGTGATAATAATTTAGTGAAGGTTAAAACATGATAAAAATTGATATTTAAATTTAATAAGAATTCATTGTGATTGTATTATCTAAAATGCATAATTTAGTAATTGATATAATTTAAAAACCTTAAATTTGGTATTTTGGCTTCCGACAGTAATACGTCATGAGGTCATTAGTTCATACGTTTTAGGCAGATTGCAGTTATGGATGTTGGAAGCAACACAGTTTTTTGACCGAGCTGATCGAGTCTATTGTAACTTTGTATTTTTGCTTGCATTTGTTCAGTAAACCTTTTTAAAAGAAGATTCGGTCTTACTCGCGTTTTTGCAAATACTGGTTGTTGGAATTGAAGCTGCAAAGGTGGTACATAAGGATTTGCACGAAAGGTGTGCCACTATATCAGCACTAATCAAACTAACAAGCGCATATATATATATATATATATATATATATATATATATATATATATATATATATATATATATATATATATATATATATATATATATATATATATATATAGATATATATATATATATATATGCAAGCTCCCTCATATGTCTCAACAAAATGCCATTATCCCAAGAAAATAGATTTTTATAACAGAACTGAGTGACCAAAAGATACACGGAGCGCTCACCGGCCCTACACGCACTGCTTGAATGAATATGTTAACGATATAACTGTGCTGTTCTCACAAGTGCTGTCGGATATTGCACTGATGCTTTTGACATATACTGTACCCTATTATATGCACACATGTTAACAGCAATATCGTTTTTTTCATGAGTAGCGATATTAGTTTACTCAGTGTAAGCCTGTTTGCGATGGTGTACGTGGTATTAAATTTGACATATAGCTGCCACTTGCATGCAGGACAGCATCTGACGATTATATGAAGGATTAAACAGAAGCTCTCGTGCTAGATGTGGCAAACAGTTACCTGAAAATTCCGTCCCACAGACTTTTCATAGTGGACTTGAAGCCAATGGAAGTCTTCTACTCTTGAAAAAGTGTAGATGATGGATTAACATTCAGCACATGGTCACTAGTAAGATGTGTCATTATTTGTAACTTTAGATGCCATGGTTTCTAAAACAAATTCTGTCAGTGTTATCTTCATTCTCATCTTCAGCGCTTTACAGTTTTTCACGGTAGTAACGCTCTCTCTGTCATCCCAAGCCAGAAGGCACTGGCTGAGTGATTGACAGCTGATATTAACCAATCATTCGAGTTCAGTGCTAGAGCAGTGGTGGGCCAATAGGAAGAGCGCGAAGGCGGGGCAAGCATTACGGACGTAGCTTTGTTTACTGCAGCAAGTTGACATGACAACTGTTTTAAACCATTCCTGAGCGCTGCGTTTTGCGTTTCATGTGCAGACAAACAGCTTAGAGATGCATTCTGCGTGAATGTCACCCGAATCCGCGCATGTGGTGAACATTTTGCCGCAAAAACTGGTCGCACACATGTTCCCAAATATATTTTGAGGTTGCATAAATTTCACAAAACGGTCGCAATTTCGAGCCCTGAATAATGTAAACAGATAACAAGATATTTCTGTTTTTAGCACTGCTTTTCTGATCTGATTTTTATTTAGTTTAATAACAAAACATCAGTAAATGTGCTCTTCTGTTTGACCAGCTTTACTGAGGTGTAGTTTGATTTATATTCACGCATTTGTTCATTTTTGAACAGTGACAGCCTGTGACAGTTTTGGGGAAATATAATCCTGCACCTGCTGGCCCGTCAACAACTACGCTTGATAAAGTGTGTCTCCATTGAGTTTTCTAACTGGTGAATGACATGATCTACTGTTATGTCTAATCAGTGCGCGTTTGCGTATTCATAACTTGCTGTACATTCGCACCGAAAGCGGCGAGGGAGTCAAAGTAGCTGGAAGTTATTCATTTTCAATGAGAGCCGGCCGTGAGGAGGAGCGCGTTGCGTCTTCGTCTGCGTCAAGGGGAGTTGCTATCAAGGTAACTTAATGGTAATGAGCCATGACGCAGTTTGACGG
>NC_141034.1:54055000-54072500 GCF_052040795.2 Danio rerio
TGGTCCGAAAAAGAGGAAATATCCAGTGAGTGGCAGTTCTGTGGAAGCAAATACCTTGATGATGTCAGAGGAGAATGGCCAGACTGGCTCCAGCTGATAGATAGACAAGAGTAACTCAAATAAGCACTCGTTACAACCGAGGTCTGCAGTAGAGCATCTCTGAACACACAACACGTCCAACCTTAAAGCAGATGGGCTACAGCAGCAGAAAACCACATTGGGTGTCACTCCTGTCAGCTAAGAACAGGAAACTGAGGCTACAATTCACACAGGCTCACCAAAACTGGACAATAGAAGATTGGAGAAATGTTGCCTGCTCTGATGAGTCTCCATTTCTGCTGCCACATTCAGATGGTCAGGTCAGAATTTGGCATTAACAACATGAAGCATGGATCCATCCTGCCTTGTGTCAATGGTTCAGGCTGGTGGTGGTGGTGGTGTAATGGTCTGGGGGAGATTTTCTTGACACACTTTGGGCTCTTGAAGGATTAAGACAGTTCTAAAGGCTAAAAAGGGGTCCAACCCAGTACTAGTAAGGTGTAGGTAATAAAGTGGCCGGTGAGTGCAATATTTAGTTTTTCTGTGATGTATACAATGTCAGATTTTTTCAATATCGTGCATCCCTAATATGAAAATTATCTTGTTTGAATCCTATTTTAAGAGTACATGCATTTTTACTCATTCATTTTATATTGGTTAAGCTATATTTTATACCTGACCACACGTAGTGACGAATTTCTTTACAAATTAAGTGTTTTCAATTGAAACCGTGTAATTCTACTTTATTTCTTGCGCCCTTGATTCGAGCCTCGGCTGGGTCAGTTAGCATTTCTGTGTGGAGTTTGCATGTTCTCCCCGTGTTGGTGTGGGTTTCCTCCGGATGCTCCGGTTTCCTCCACAGTCCAAACACATGCGCTATTGACCTTATTCTAAAATGCGGAAGTGCGCCTGTTTTCGCGATTGTCTTAGAACTTCCGTTTCAGTCGCCTATGGGAGAAATGACAAGGAATAATGTATGAGGGTGTGTGTGTGGATGGTTGTTTCCCAGTACTGGGTTGCAGCAGGAGGCATCCGCTGCAATGTGTCTTATATTGTCTTTAATTATGTTTCAGTGGCCTTTTTCGACTCTGTTAACATGAATCTCTCAGTCTCCCCATAAACACTGTGCATAAAGCCAGGCTCGCTCCTTTTTTGGGAACTTCTGCAGTCTTGTGTATACACATCTGCAAGTGTGTGTAAAAGGTCAGTTTTCTAGCAATATGAGGCCTATGTGCGCACATACACACAAGCGCGCACACACACACGCATACCCACGTACAGGCACAAAGACACTCACACAGACTTTCACACACACTTGCATGCACACAAAACTTCTTTCTTTGAAGAATTTCTTTCCAGACATACACACATAAACACACATGCACACAGACACACATACACTTACAGGCAGACTCACGCTCTCTCTCTCTCTCACACACAAACACAGACACTTACACAGACTTTCACGCACACTTACACACACTTGCATGCACACAAACTTCTTGAACAATTTCTTTCCAGACATACACACATGCACACAGACAGTTACACCGACTTTCACACACTTACATGTGCACACACACACACACACACACACACACTTACAGACAGATTCATGTGCGCTCTCTCTTTCTCTATCACACACACACACACACACACACACACACACATATATACACAAAACGTGGATTTTCATGTTTCGTGGGGACTTTTATAGACATTATGATCCTTATACTGTGGACCAAAAAATGTCCCCACAAGGTCAGAGATCACTGGTATTGCTATACTTGAGAAGGCATTTGGTCCCTATGATGAATACCAGTTCATACAGACGCTATGACACACACACACACATACACACATACTGGCAGCTCTGAGTCATCGAGGGGGGATTTCCTTTCGCTTACTGAAGCTTTCAGGCCTATTGAAACAACATGCCTGAGTTCAGCAAACTGAGAAAGTACGTACACACACACACACACACACACACACACACACACACACACACACACACACACACACACACACACACACACACACACACTTATGGAGTAACCAGATTCAGCACAGATGTACATTTTTTTAATGTCTGTTCGTTTGTGAAATACTCAATTAAAGTGTAATATTGGAGAACACTTGACTGAGCTATTGGCTTTGTTTTGATTCTAGTAAAGCAGGCTTTAAATGATGGGCGGCTGAATGTGATATTGGTGTGATATTATCGATAATAAAAATGATTTTCAGTGTATTTATGAAATCATATAGATTACTTTAGATTTCATACGTTATTAATTCACACCGTGTTTTTATTTATTCATTTTAGAATAATGTGCAGACGTGAAGTCATGTACAATATACTTATTTGTCTGGAAAATAATTGAAAATTACATTTTATTAAATAGGGTGGCGCAGTGGTTAGGCTGGAGAAGGTTGCTGGTTCAAACCTCGGGTGGGCCAGTTGGCATTTCTGTGTGGAGTTTGCATGTTCTCCGGGTGTTCCGGGTTACTTATGAAAAGTGAAGATAAATAACTTGCACATTTGGAAACAAAATAAATTATTTTCAATGTTTTTCGTTATATAAGTAGAAAAATAGGCATATAATATATATATAAAATATAAACATAGTTGAGGCAAGTTTTTTTTAAAAAGATGGTTTGTTCTGTAGACTATCCAAAAAATAAAACAAAAAAATAGCTGAAGGAGCTAAAAATTTTGTCCCTAAAATGGTCTTTAAACAATTAAAGCTGCTTTTATTCTAGCTGAAAAATAACAAATAAGACTTTCTCCAGAAAAAAAAAATATCAGACACACTGTAAATATTTCCTTGCTCTATTAAACATCATTTGAGAAATCTTTAAAAATAAAAAAATATATAATTCGGGGGCTAATAATTCTGACTTTAACTGTATATTTTTGTAATTAAATAATTAATATTAAATTATTATTATTATTATTATTATTATTATTATTATTATTATTATTAATAAAATTAAATAATTAAATAATTATCATTTATAATTATCAATAATAATCATTTATATTTGTATTCAGAGCATTCATTTTGTAGCTAAAACTTTCTGCGACGGAGCTTAACCAACTGCTGAGCGCTGGCAGTGCGTGTCTGTGATGTACGTCTTCACGCAAGGGACATCATGCTCTTTCTGACGGCTGAGCACTGAAAGTCATTCAGCGACAAATGATAATACAGGGCCGGCCCATGGCAAAGGCAGTATGGGCAAATGCTAATGGCACTGTACATCCAGGGGGGCGCCAGAAATGAGCGCGGTCAAGTTGGTTTTGGTTTCGATATTTCTGACACATCAGTGATGCAATGCAATAACTCAAAAACCTCTTACCCTAAAAAGATCTAAAGTGTGTTTCCTACAAAAAGACAAAGCTGCTTATGTTTCACAGCTGTCTTTTTCTTTTTTCCCTGGACATTACGACCACTGCTCCGTTTAAGCCCTCGCAATATGCGTTTAGCCGGGAGAGCCCGCGCTGAGCGGAGCTCTCAGTAAGGGACCGTCGGAAAAGTGCTTCTTTTTTGTTTTTTTGTTTTTGCTCAGCGCGCTTTTTGTAGAAAACACACTTTAGATCTATTTAGGGTAAGAGGTTTTTGAGTTGTTGCCGTCTATCACGGAATGTGTGTCAGGAATATTGAAAACAAAACCAATTTAACCGTGCTAAATTAGCGATACTTTGGTGATTCGGGTGTGTGTTTAAACAGACAAATACACTTAAAAATATTTCAACATGTCCGTCCTGCGTGACAACTAATTTTCTCTTAAATGAGCACAGTTACTAAAGTAGTCGAATGCTTCATTGTAGATCTGTGCATTCTTACATGAACACCTCTGTTATCAAACAAAACACAATGAGAGATTCATCTGCTGCTCTTCACTAGATAACTACAGTAACTTTAATAAATATGCAAATACAATAAAAAGTGAAGTAGATTTTATAGCTTTATTTAATGTTTGTATAAGCTATTGATTTTAATAAGTTAAACCTTTTATTTTATTGTCAATATTTTCTAATGTTTGCTATGTATTCTATCATTTGAAGCTATTTGTTGTAGCTATTTTTTTACATCCCAACGTTGACGTATTGCTAATCAATAAATAGCTATAGTGCTATCTGTTAGTTTTAACGTCACCTAATGTTATGGTAGGGCATAGACTTTATGGAAAATAGTAATGTAACTACCCCCATCATTCCTTCCTCAAGCAAATGTGTAAATATTAGATCAATTCAGCAATAACTTTAATTGCATTGACATTTTTATCTGACGTTTTCCCAGCTTGTAGTAGACGATAAAAAATCTATTTAGTTTCTTATGACTATACACTAGCAGGAAATAGCGGGGCTATCAGTGTTTTAGGGTAGAGCTATCGGTGTTTCAGGGCAGGGCTATCAGTGTTAGGGTAGAGCTATCAGTGTTTCACTAGCAGGAATTTACTGCGATGTGATGGGGCACCACCTGAAATCTTGCCTTGGGTGCCAAATAAGTTAGGGTCGGGCCTGCGATAATATGTACGATATTATACATATAATAATAATAATAATAATAATAATATATATATATATATATATATATATATATATATATATATATATATATATATATATATATATATATATATATATATATATGTATATATATATATATATATTTGTATATTTATATTTATATATTTGTATATTTATATTTATATATTTATATTTATATTTATATATTTATTTATATATATATATATATATATATATATATATATATATATATATATATATATATATATATATATATACAAATATGTGTATGTATGTATGTATGTATGTATGTGTATGTATATATATATATGTGTGTGTGTATATATATATATATATATATATATATATATATATATATATATATATATATATATATATATATATATATTTTTTTTTTTTTATTTATATATATATATATATATATATATATATATATATATATATATATATATATATATATATGCAAACTGTATCAAAATACCAGCAATAGATTTAAAACTCATATCACCATTATTGAAAAAAATCAACCGCGATATATATTGATATTGAATTATTGTCCAGCCCTAGTTCTAAATAACGATTTCGATTACTTTTCGATTAATCGCCCAGCCCTAAGTTCAAACATTGCATTTGTTTTGCATAAGCATGCACACATTAATCATCCACAAGACAATGAAGAACGGGCTAAACGTAAGCAAATAAATCAGATTTAAAAAAAACAGTGCACTGCAGTGAGTGTCACCTGTTTTCATAAACAACAAAAACAGATTCCCGCGTGCTGACCTCTGCTGACACTGATCCTGATGAATGAGGCCGCTTGTGACGAACGCAGCGCTGCAGTTCTGCATCAAAGTAAACAGCTCTTGTTATCCGTGCTCTTTGAACACTCGCAGTTCGTTTTCCTCAAAGAGTGCCATCATGCGTCTCTCAAAGTTCATCCGCATGGCTCCCATTTCTCTTCCTGTGGCTGCTTTGAAGATAATTACTTTAAAGCAGTTTGTCTCAAGTTTTTAGACGGCTGAAGTGAAATAAGTTTTCAGGCTGTTTGTAATGTGATTTACTGTGTTTAGTCGAAGGCTGCTGTTAAAAAAAAAAAAAAGGTTTTATTCATTTTTCTTTTGCTTAGTCCCTGATTTATCAAGTGTCACCACAGCGGAATGAACCACCAACTACTCTGGCTTATGTTTTATGCAGCGGGATGCCTTTCCAACCGCAACCCAGCACTGGGAACACCCATACACTCAAATTCTCACACATTCATACACGACAGCCATGTGTTTGGACTGTGGGGGGAACCAGAGCACCCTGTGCTACTGTGTATTATCCTCAGTGCCACCCAGTTGGAATTAAATCTAAATGTACCCTTCTTATTATTATATGGATGCAGTAGTGTTTGTTCTAAAAAATGTACTTGCATTTCATTATTTTTTATAATAATAAATCAGTGTTTTAGGGTGGGGCTATGAGAGTATAGGGGTGTGGCTATTAGTACTTTAGGGTGGAGTTATACATATTTTAGGGCGGGTCTATCACTGTTTTAGGGCAGAGCTATCAGTGTATAGGGTGGGGCTATCAGTGTTTTAGGCCAGGGCTATCAGTGTTTCAAGGCAAGGCTGTCAATGTTTTAGGGAGGAGCTAAAAGCGTATAGGGCAATGCTATCAGTGTTTTAGGGCAGGGCTTTCAATGTTTTAGGGTAGAGCTATCAGTGTTTTAGGGTAGAGCTATCAGTGTTTTAGGGCAGAGCTATCAGTGTTTTAGGGTAGAGCTATCAGTGTTTCAGGGCGGGGCTATCAGTGTTTTAGGGCAGAGCTATCAGTGTTTTAGGGTGGGGCTATCAATGTTTTTGGGCGGGGCTATCAGTGTTTTAGGGCGGGGCTATCAGTGTTTTAGGGTAGAGCTATCAGTGTTTTTGGGCGGGGCTATTAGTGTTTTAGGGTAGAGCTATCAATGTTTCAGGGCGGGGCTATCAGTGTTTTAGGGTAGAGCTATCAGTGTTTCAGGGCGGGACTATCAGTCTTTTAGGGCAGAGCTATCAGTGTTTTAGGGTAGAGCTATCAGTGTTTTAGGGCGGGGCTATCAGTGTGTAGGGCGAGGCTATCAGTGTTAGGGCAGAGCTATCAGTGTTTCAGGGCGGGGCTATCAGTGTTTTAGGGCAGAGCTATCAGTGTTTTAGGGTGGGGCTATCAATGTTTTTGGGCGGGGCTATCAGTGTTTTAGGGCAGAGCTATCAGTGTTTCAGGGCGGGGCTATCAGTGTTAGGGTAGAGCTATCAGTGTTTCAGGGCGGGGCTATCAGTGTTTTAGGGTAGAGCTATCAGTGTTTTAGGGTGGGGCTATCAGTGTTTTAGGGTAGAGCTATCAGTATTTTAGGGCGGGGCTATCAGTGTTTTAGGGTAGAGCTATCAGTGTTTTAGGGTGGGGCTATCAGTGTTTTAGGGTAGAGCTATCAGTGTTTTAGGGCGGGGCTATCAGTGTTTTAGGGCGGGGCTATCAGTGTTTTAGGGTAGAGCTATCAGTGTTTTAGGGTACAGCTATCAGTGTTTTTGGGCGGGCAGTCAATGTTTTAGGGAAGAGCTAGTAGTCTTTTAGGGCAGGTCAATCAATGTTTTAGAGAGAGGCTCTCAGTTTTAAGCTACGGTCACACTGGGCTTTTCCTCCCATAGACTTTCATTCATACGCACGCGAAAGCATCAGACCGGAAATGCGGGGTCATGCGTCAAGTTTCGCAGGTTGCTGCGGTGCAAAGTTCAAGCTTGGTGAACTCTGACCTGCGAAATCGCGTCACTTGACCGCGTGAGACCAACCGAGGATCAAAACATGACCTATTTGGACAGAACTTTAAAAAATGGAGCAATCGCTCGCTTTTTTAAATGCCTAATAAACTTGTTTAATCCCGCCCCTTTTCACAGCGCTGTACGACAGAATTTCGCACACACAAACTCTAGTGTGACCGTAGCTTTAGGGCTGGGCTATCAGTGTTAGGGCAGAGCAATCAGCATTTTAGGGAGGGGCTATCAGTGTTAGGGCTGGGCTATCAGTGTTTTAGGGTGGGACTATAAGATTTAGGGCAGGACTATCAGTGTTAGGGCTGGGCTATCATTGTTTTAGGGTGGGGCTATCAGATTTAGGGCAGGACTATCAGTGTTAGGGCGGAGCAATCAGCATTTTTGGGCGGGGCTTTCAGTGTTAAGGCAGGGCTATCAGTCTTTTAGGGTGGGGCTATCAGTTTTAGGGCAGGACTATCAGTCTTAGGGCAGAGCAATCAGCATTTTAGGGAGGGGCTGTCAGTGTTAGGGCTGGGCTATCAGTGTTAGGGCTGGGCTGTCAGTGTTTTAGGGTGGGGCTATCAGATTTAGGGCAGGACTATCAGTGTTAGGGCGGAGCAATCAGCATTTTTGGGTGGGGCTTTCAGTGTTAAGGCAGGGCTATCAGTCTTTTAGGGTGGGGCTATCAGTTTTAGGACAGGACTATTAGTCTTAGGGTGGAGAAACTTTAAAGGTAATCTGAAAGCAATTTTAGAGAGGCTAGCAGTTGCTAAAGATCCTGCTGACCTGGATGATCACTGAACAAAGCTGTGCCTTCTCCAAAAAACATTGTAAAATGTATTAATTATTATTATTCTATAATTATTCCCTCCAGAACTGTCTTGAGCATCTGTCTCGCGCCTCCAAAAGCCACCGCATTGTGTTCATTGCATTTCATCTTCATCTCCTGAAGCGCAACTCGTTTATGAGAGAAGAAAAAGGCTTCTCCCAACGCACTGAACTACATTTCTCAGTCCGATATTTGGTGCCAGTTTATCAGGAAGTGACCATTTTGTCTCTTTGACTCATTGGATGGAAACTGTGCATTATTTGCAAACTTTTATGCGATATTACAGTTTTGCACATACATTTAATCCCCATGTTTGGATGACAACACCGCTCACATTTCCTCAGCCTGCTAAACAGACATCAGACATGTTAGTGTTGATATCGGTCACAGTTTAATCCTCTCTGACGTCTTGGAGGATCCGTGGGTTTGCTCCTCCAGAAACTTGATCGTCTGATGTGTTGAAGATCTGAAAGGGAAGATTTGTAACCAGCGTCCAGTAATTGGGTCACAGTCGTCCCTTTTGGTCGGGCACATCTGCAGCTCTCCATGGGTCCTCTGATGGGGAACAGAGAAGGCCATTGTGGAGCCAAAGTGGATTAAACGCTGACAGAGAAGACAAGCGGATCCAGAATCTCTATCAGGACACCAGGAGCTCGAATTATTTCCCAGAGATGGGTTGCGGCTGGAAGGGCATCCGCTGTGTAAAAATGTGCTGGATAAGTTGGCGGTTCATTCCGCTGTGGCGACCCCGGATTAATTAAGGAACTAAGCCGGAAAGAAAATGAATGAATGAATAAAATCTAATTAGTTTAATCAATTGTTTTAGTTTTTAAATTATAATATTTGATATCAAATGTAATTAGAATGTTCTTAGTGAAATTAAATATTAATTAGTAATAATTAAATATTATTAGTAAATTCACAAACTAAATGCAAAAAAGTATCTCAGAAGTAAACGAATACTAATATTTAAAATTAATAAATACTATTAATTTAAATAATAAATAAATGAATAAATACTTTTTAAATGGTAATATTAGATGTCAAGGATAACTAAAATTTCCTCAGTAAAATTTTAAATATTTGAATATTTATATTTTTTTCATGTCAGAAGTAAATATTTTTTTTTATTTTATATATATATATATATATATATATATATATATATATATATATATATATATATATATATATATATATATATATTTATATATATATTTATATATATATATTTATATACGTATATATGTATATATGTATGTATATATATACGTATGTATGTATATATGTATGTATATTTGTCAAGGATTACTAGAGTTACCTTAGTAAATTTTAAAATATTTAAACCATTTTTTAAACTTTATATCAGAAGTAAATGACGACTAATACTTTTAAAATGTATAAATAGTATTAATTTAAATAATAAATAAATACCAATACTTTTTAAATTATAATATATGTTAAAGATAACTAGAATTTCCTTAAGTGATTTTTTTTTTTAGATTTTAAAGTTCTTTTAAAACTATTTAAAAAGATAAATAAATAAATAATTGTAGATGTCAAGGATAGCTAGAATACTCTTTGTTAAATAAAAAATGGAACATTTATTTCATGTAAATTCTTTCATTTTCTATCAGAAGTAAAGGGATACTAATACTTTTTAAATGAAAAATACTATTAATTTAAATACTAAATAAATAAATGCTAATACTTTTTAAATTGTAATTTTACATGTCAAGGATAAGTAGAATTTCCTTAGTAAAATTAATAATTGCACATTTATTTCAAGATCAATATTAGTGTTCAATTGTTTGTGATAATAAAGTAAAAAAACAACAACTATATTTTATTTTTTCACTTTATATCGCAAGTTGCTGAATACTAATACTTAGAGGAAAGAGTTTAATATTAGTATCTATTTACTATATTTAAATGTTTTCTAATCATTGCAAATAAACTATGTAATATAAAGTACATTTTTAAATATTTTTTTCAATATTACATTATTTTTTATGAGTTTCCAAAGACCTCTAAATACAAGAGCTAAAATAAATTGTTTTTAATAAACCAATTTCATTATCATGTTAAAAGTATCCATTGTTTGTTTTTAGTGAATATTAATTTAATCTGATGAACTGTTTTCCTCTTTTAGAGCTGATTTTGGCCAATTTCACCTAAGAGGTCACGACCTTCCAGACTATTCTGATATGGAGTTATTTTAGAACAAATGATTACACTGATATTGTTTATTTGTTTAAATTAAGGGGAATTAGATTATAAGATACTATAAACAAGCATTTCTTCCCCAAATCCAATTGAATTTAATGATGACAGCATTTTTTAAAATAACGTTTGTGACTTTAACAAAGATTAATTTGGTCTTTAATTATTTGCACAAAGAAGTCTATACCATGTTATTTTAGATTTGATTATTGAATTTCTGTACCTCAATACTGTAAAACTCCACTGAAAATCATAAAGTGCATTTGTTAATGTTTATTTAATTGTTTTTAATCTGTGTTTTTATTTTGTATACTGTTTTGATTTATAATTTTGTACATTTTATGCAGATGTGGTCCTCTAAAAAAAATCATCCTCATCAATGTCAAAATTATGATCATATGAAATGGGGGAGAAGGTCCTGGCTGGGTCAGTTGGCATTTCTGTGTGGGATTTGCAAGTTTTGGTGTGGGTTTCCTCCAGGTGCTCTGGTTTCCCCCTCAGTCCAAACACATGCGCTATATAAATAAGGTAAACTAAATTGGTATATTTTATAGTTTATACACTATTGTTTATATTGCATAATTGGTATATATTATAGTGTATGAGTGTGTGTGTGAATGTGAGAGTGTGTGCATGCTTCCCAGTTCTGGGTTGCGACTGGAATGCCCACAAAAATGTCATGCTATTCATTATAAATTGATGAAACAAAGAAAGTGAAAATATTTCCTAAGGCCACTAAACAAAAAACAGAAAGTCTCTCAACAGCTGAAATAAATCTGTTTTTAATTAATCGATGTTATTATCATGTTAAAAGTATCCATTGTTTGTTTTTAGTGAATATTAATTTAATCTGATGAACCCTTTCCCTCTTTCAGTGCTGATTTTGGCCAGTTTCACTTCAGAGGTCACGACCTTCCAGACTATTCTGATTTGGAGTTATTTTAGGAAAAATGATTACACTGATATTGTTTATTTGTTTAAATTAATGGGAATTAGATTATAAGATACTATAAACAAGCATTTCTTCCCCAAATTCAATTTGATTTAATAATGACAGCATTTATGTAAACATGTACTATGAAAAGCATTGTGTCTGCTTGGAGTTATTTATAGACTAATTCAAGGTAATTTAGACACAGTAACCTTTTAAAATCACATGTTTTTATGCACATTTTTTGGAATATTGTATTAAAGACTGCATTAAAATTCTCCTGGCTCTGTTAAACATCATTTGGGAAATATTCGAAAAAGGCAAAAATAATTTTGACTTCAACACACTGATACAATTTACCAAACAAGAAATTATCAGGAAAACACAATTATACGCTAAATAAGTCTGTAAATAAGGTAAAATGTCACATATTTAAACATACAGTAACCTTAAAATATTTAAAATAATAAAACTAACACTAGGATAAAATAAAAAATAAATAAAAAACATTACACAGAGTCTAATTCTCTAGTCTTATTCGCCCTGCTGTGAAATTTTTCTTTTTCAAATATTTCCCAAATGATGTTTAAAGGGTCACGAAACACCAAAACACATTTTTTGAGCAGTTGACAGTGGTATATGTGTCCCACACTGCTAAAAACACTATTAGGACACCTATATTTCACTAAAAAGTGTAAATTGGTTGTTTTTGCATTATTTCAAGCAAATTCGTATTTCCTGTTTGAAACGAATTTTTGAAGCTGCGTCACGGTCATGACATAATAGCGTGTATTCCAGCGTGCAGACTGGACGTCTGTGCCAGAGTGTGTCTTATTACATCTTACAGTGTGTTGCATTAATGCATGAGTAAAGCTTGGTTCAAACCAATCAGCGCGCTCTATTGTGCAACTTCATTAATATTCATTAGTGTCACCATGTTTACACCACAGAGACGCCACGTTGTGTTGGCAAAACAAGCGTGAAGTGTTGCTTTTATAGTTTGCTGCAGTGAAGTTTTGTTTTCATTTTCTCTCTGTGAGAGCTCAGCTGGAGTCACGTGTGGATTAACAGTGTACGCGACGCACGACAACAATAACTTACGTGTCTAAGGAGGATTATTGTTTACCTGAGAGCTGTTCTCATCTGCAAACGCTGAGATCCGGATTCGCTTGTAACGTTATTCTCCTCTTCATAAAGACGCGGCTCTAGTTGCTGGTGATTGTCCTGTCTCTACAGATTTGGTAAGTGAGCGACCAGTGCTCTTTGTTTATTCAGTTTGTTCGTATCGAATTAGGTTAACTATTGCACTGAGTGCAGAAATGTTAGCACCGCATTTTGTGACCGGAATAACACACGCGGCTTTCTGACGCTACCTGCCGTGTGCATCTAAGTTTCCGGGAAATGCAGAGTTTTTTTTCTCTCATTCGCCGTGCGGTATCAAACATTGCATGAAAAATACACGCAGAGAGCAGATCCTCGAATCAAATATCGCGTTTGTCGCGAGGGACATGAATGAATTCCCTGAATGAAAGAGCCAAACTGCAGTTAAAGTCCAACATTTAATAATTTGGCAAATAATTCGACTACAGATGTCCATGTAGGTTAAACACCATAACTTTCTCATGTGTGTGTATTTTGACTGAAACTCACGCGTGCCCAAATAGACACTCCCACACCATCCCACTTTAGTTCCTCCGACACTCCCCCCCAAACAGAGCTGGACACGCCCACTTTTCTGACTTTTTCCAAAGTAGAGGTGTGAAAACACCCTGCTGAAATGAGGGGGTTTCATGGCCCTTTAACAGAGCAAAGAATTTTTCACAGTATTTCCAATAATACACTACCTAACAAAAGTCTTGTCTTTGATCCCATTTGTAAGAGCAACAAATAACTTCTAGTTGATCATTTGGAAAAGTTTTAGAAGGTAGATTTTTCTACTGAAACATCTGTTGAGCTGCGTCCAATCACACATACTGCAGAAGACCTACTGGGACCCACATGGAGCCAAGATTCACAGAGAAATCAGTCAAGTTTGGTGAAGGAGAAATCATGGTTTGGGGTTAAATTCAGTATATGGGCGTGTGAGAGATCTGCAGAGTGGATGGTAACATCAACAGCCTGAGGTATAAAGACATTTGTGCTGCCCATTACATTACAAACCACAGGAGAGGGACAATTCTCCAGCAGGATAGCACTCCTCATACTTCAGCCTCCACATCAAAGCTACTAAAAGAAGGTCAAAGTGCTCCAAGATTACCCAGCCCGGTCACCAGACATGAACATTATTGAGCATCTCTGGGGTAAGATGATGGAGAAGGCATTGAAGATATCCAAAGAATCTTGATGAACTCTGGGAGTCCTGCAGGAACGCTTTCTTTGCCATTCCAGATGACTTTATTAATCAGTGATTTGAGTCATGTCAGAGATGTATGGATGCAGTCCTCCAAGCTCATGATGGAGTCAGACACAATATTCATTCTGTCTCCACTGCAGCAGGACTTTATTTTCTATACTGGACATTATTTCTGTTCAGTAACAAGACTATTGTCTAAGCAATGTCAGACCTTACTGTCTTAATGAAATCATTCAAAATCAAGGCATGATCATATTTTATTGTGATAAAATAAGTGTAATCTAGAGGCCTTTACCTTTTATATGAGCCACTTCTGATACCAAATGATCAACTAGAAGTCAAGCTATTATTTTTTGTTCCTAAAACTTGGATAAGTGACAAGACTTTTATCAGGTAGTGTATTTTTTTTCTTCTGAAGAAAGTCTTATTAGCTTTATTTAGGCTAGAATAAAAGCAGTTTTTAAGGTCAATACATTTGACCCCCAAGATATATTATTTTACCATTATCTACAGACTAAACCATCGTTATACAATGACTTGAATCTTCTTTCCGTTAAACAGAAATTGGGGGGAAAAAATACAAGGGGGCTAATAATTCAAGAGGGCTAATCCGATTTCAACTGTATATACTCAAACATACATTACATAACATAACATAAAAATAATAACAATAAATCAAATAATAGAATAAAAAATAAAAATAGAGAGGAAAATATATACACAAAAGCATTCATACTGTAGATAAAACAGGATGATGATGATGATGATGATGATGATGATAAGAAGATTAAGAGGAAGAAAAAAAACAATATAATAAAAAGAAATAATACATAAATAAAAAATAAATTAATAATTAAGAGAAAATAAATTCTAAGTAAAAATAAAATGTAAAAAAAATCCTTAAATGTTTTTATTTTTTTTTTTAGAAAAGGGCTAGAGGTCAGGTCTTTGGAAGCATTTTGGACCCTCCGCTAACTAATCCCAGACTCCGGCTCCTCTGCAGCTCTTTGTCCGTCTGTTTTCTCTGCCAGTACTCATGGCCAGACCTGTTTGCATTGGTATAAAGGGAAGCGGGGCATTGTCTGGACAGGATCTCACCCAGAGATGGTGCTTTAGATTGGGCACTGGACTCCAGGGCCTGACGTCAGGCATGTTTTATTTGGAGCCGGCGAACGCTCCGCTAATCCAAGAACACAGACAGACATCCAGGAAGAGGGGACTTGTGAAAACAAGCATTGTGCTGGAAAAAAGAGAGAGTCCTTACCATTATTATTGTCAATTCCTCAGCTGAGAATGATTTAATATCTATTTTGACAAGCGCAAAGTCACACCTTCTCCTGTGAGCGAGCGAGCATTGAAATGTTTATGGGCTACTTTTAAACAGAAGACTTATAAATCATTGCCTGCACTAATTACCAGACTTATAAAAGACTGACTGATGCTTCACATGCGGTATCACTAAGGCTGATTGTTGTATAATAATACTGGTCATGTTGAGGGATATGGGCGGTATGAATGCTCAGTGGTTAGCACTGTCGCCTCACAGAAAGAAGATCGATGGTTTGAGTCCCGGCTTTGCCAGTTGGCATTTCTGTGGGGAGTTTGCATGCTCTCCCAGTGTTGGCGTGGGTTTCCTTTGGTTGCTCCTGTTTCTCCCACAGGCCAAACACATGCGCTATAGGAGATTTGATTAAATAAATTGGCTGTAGTGTATGAGTGTGTGTGTATAAATGCGTGTTTTCCAGTATTTGGTTGTAGTTGGAAGGGCATCCGCTGTGTAAAACATATGCTGTAATAGTTGCCGGTTCATTCCGCTGTGGCGACTCCTGATAAATAAAGGACTAAGCTGAAGGAAAATGAATGAATAATGTGGGAATCATGCAGTGTTCTGGAAACAGTTGTACACTAGAGAGTCTCTGCTCATAATAACAACATCATCATGTGTAGTTCTTTACTTAACAAAATAGCAATGAAGATAATTGTTTGGGTTTGCTTTGTTTTTGCGGAGTATGGAAGAAGCCAGCAACAAGGCCTGATTGAGCATTTCTCTTTATTATTAGTATTATTATTATTAGTGTACATTCATTTATCCCTAAAATATATATTTTTATACTTAGTTTCACTTAAACAGCACCTAAATGATGAAATGTAATAATACCTTGTAAAACTGCTTAATTGGAAAAAATATTATTATTATTATTATTATTAATATTATTATTAATGATATTTTTCAGGCTTTAGCCATACATTTTTATTTATTTTTTTGCTTTTCATTTTATTTTATTTACTCAACAGTTCGTCTGGTTCTCAAATCTGATTAGCTGATAGCCGTGCAATATTCTCAAATATCAGCACTTGTGCATCCTCTTCACCTTTCTGTATTACTCCGCCCACATAAAAACAGCAGATCAATAAATTATTGCAGCTGTTGGACAACATCATGTACTTTTTAGGCAAGAATGTAGTTGTTTAGATGCAACTATGCACTTATTTTTAAGGATAGTGCCTAATTAAAATATTTACAATTTTGGAGATTCATCGCGTTGGCGGCCGTTAGCCTGTTATTAAGCAGAGCAGATATTGAGCAGATTGAGCAGAGCAAAGAGGGTTGATGTTCCCCCACAAAATGACAACAGAGATCGCATAATAAGCACGTATATGATGTAGCACCTGCACTAAAAAAGTATTGCATGAAGAACTGTTGCAAACAATTTATTGTGTTGAATTTAAACAAACAAATTAAGTTTAATAATGTTCAACTAAATTTGTTTGTTTAAATTCAACACAAATAAATTGTTGACAACCACTTAACGTAAAAAAACTTAATAAATCCAAGGAACCATCTTTGAATAGTTTTTTTTCAGTGTGTTGTTGGTTTCCCGGGGTAAAATCCTCTTGCCGACACTGGCCAACAGTTTATCAAAGTGGGCTCGGCTCAGTCTGAAGCACCGCTGAAAGCTTCCATCATCCAGGTTAAGATTCTGAAGGAGTTGATTAACTCACAGAGCTGGTGCACCTCTGAAAGGATATAGTAGTCTTAGACACAGCTCCAAACAATTTGGTGCTGTTTTTCAGCCTTTCTAAAGCAAATAAACAGTTATTCTATTCTCTCAAATAAAATCCATGTTAGAACACCTTATTTTACACGTCAGAATAGGTCGATCTCTCAGTTTTGTATTTTTTTTTTTTTTTGTAGTGCTGTATTTATACCACAGTAATCTGCTAGTGTTTGTTTGCTTTGGCTTTTTCTGGGTTTAGTATTGTGAACTCCAGATTGCAACAGAGAAATACTGGGAAATCTCTGAAGGCCGTTTCATGCCGTTCAGCCTTATAATCTTAAAATGTGAGCAGAATCACCTGTTTTGTCATCACTTTAGACATTACGCTAGAGAATCATTCAAACACTAGCTCTAAAGTGACGGTTGTGAAGTAGCAGTGGTTTCTGCTGTTCTGACATCAGCTGCAGATGTGAATGAATAGCGGAAGAAAGTAGTTCCTTATCCAAAAGGATTTTTGAGACTCTCCGTGTTTGATTTTCTTTTTTTACATACACGATTATGCCGTTAAACTGTTGTATAAACACAATATCACACTCTTTGCAGTGCGATATGGCTGTATATCGTCACTAGTGGGACACTAAGGCACTTGGCCGCAATGCACGCCTTCCACCAGTGCCTTTGTCTATGATATTTGTGATGTTGGCCTCAGTAGAGTTCGAAAACAGTGTCCATATCTTGCTGATAGCCTTCAGCTTCTGTTTGTGGATTTTGAACGCATATTTGTGGTTTTCTAATGCATATTTTAATGC
>NC_141034.1:54550000-54695000 GCF_052040795.2 Danio rerio
ACAAGGCTTTGGCTGCTCACTCGTTCAGACAGGAGAAACAGATGAGGGAGATGATATGTCCGTCCTTCTCTTCTCCCTCTGGAGCAAAGCCTCCTGGAGACTCTGTATGCATTGGCCGTGGCTTTACCTGGCGATACCCTTAACAAGCTCTCATCCAAAATCTAATGAACAATTACTTGCATAGACAGCAGCTGAGTCCAGTTGAGTTTTTGCATTCTGCAAAGATGACCATGTTAATAATCATGTAATGCTATTTTTATATAATTGGTAACGTGTTAATGAGAATTAACAACCAAAGGATATACTTTTAAGTTTGTATATCCCAGTTTAATTGAAACTAGTTTATATAAATTTATATTCCCACAGGTGCTTTCTTTTTAAAATGGTTCCATGTTGCTAACATTTGGGCATGCATCTCTGGACTTTTCATGCAGGAAGTTTTCAGAGCATCTTTTTATTATAGTCTTTCAAGATTTTCTTATCAGACAGTAAAGATATTTCTCCCTCGATCTCTCTCTGTCTTTTATCCTCTGCTAAATGGAGGATTGTATTGGGTGCAATAGACTGGAATTTTCGATTTGAGTAAGACAGGTGCAGCTCCTCCTTCCTCTGTTAGAATGAATAACTAGTCTCCCATCCAATTTATGCTCCGACTGTGTTGTTAAATGAACTCTGAAGGCCTGCAATAATACAGAGATTAAATTGGTGTCCTAAATTCAATTTTTAGCCATATGATTTTTTTTCTTCCTGGAATAAAGGAACTGCCTTGTTTGAAGTGACTTAGTTTGATAGAAAGACATATTGGCTAGACAGCATATGGGCTTTCAGTCACAGCTGAGGCTGCGCCATTGGAGGTTTTTTGCTCTTTCAACCTTTTCCTGTAGCTATCTGGCTTAACACTGGCTCCTTTTTTTTTTTCTACCAATAATATATATATATATATATATATATATATATATATATATATATATATATATATATATATATATATATATATATATATATATAAAATTTACTTATTATTAATATTAATTATAACAGAGACTCGTCTGTTACTGGGGTCTTTTAGGAATCTCATGCTCTCCACTCCTCCACGACCACCACAGCATCTGCTCAAGATACGGCCTAGTCCAGGATTATGGATGCCTCTAGAAATCCTCTACTGTTGGCGTTCATGTTTTTGTTTATTTTTCCCTCCCATTTATTTATGCTTTTGAATTGCATTTTATGAACTTGATCTCTCTTCCAACAACTTTTTAGCCTAATGCTGCGTTCACAACCGCTGAAGAAGCTTCAAGCGCGAGGGGTTTACATATTAAGTCAATGCAAAGACACTAATAAACATTCTGCAGCATATCTATTGTGAAGTGAATTTGATAGGCGAATCAAGCAAGTAAACTCAATGTTCATGCGTCTATTTATGCACAAATAGCATGATTTATTCATGCGTACCACGTCTGGTGCGAACAGCATTAAAGTAAAAAAAAAAGTGACTTAAGATTTTTAATAGTTTAAAGTAATAAATTGGCTGTTTTTATTACAAAAACTTTGTAGAAAACTGTAAGTATATATTCATATTTTACAGACTAATTTCTCTTTATATTATTTTTTTATACATTATATTTTTTCAAATTAATAAAATATCAATAAAAGTCCACTTTGTGAAACTAGGGTTAGATTTTTAACATCTAAATTGGACAGAGATCAACATGCCATAATGCAATTCACAACTGTAAATAAACATCCCAATATATAGAAACTGTTAATTAACAGATTTTTTTTACAGAGCAGATGGAACCATGTGCTTAATTTATTGAAGCAAAATGATGTTAAAATGGATTAAGACAACAACATTAGTTTTCTTCCCTGCTCAAGATGGGAAGTGTATTACATTCACACTCATTGAATTTCTGCAAATTTGATATGAGATATTTAATTGAGCATGTATTTAGACAACCTTCCTCAAATCAGGTCTTTGAACCCTGAAGTCCAAAATTTATGTGCATTTTTTTATGTTCAAGTCATCATGCGCACAAACCTTGCCCACAGTGTCTGATACATATTAATTAATCTGTTGCAAAATTCTCTATTTAATGTCATGGAGTAGTGGAGAGTATGAGACTGATTCCTGAAGTACCAAAACTATAGATAAATCACAAAATTCAGAAATCGTTTTTTTACAGTCCAGTTGGAACCATGTGCTTATTAATTTGAAGCAACATTATGCTGGAATAATAGATTAAGACAATGTCATTATTTTTTACCTTGGTTAAGGCAGAATGTGGATTTCATTCACACACTTCAAATTTCTATGAATTTCATGAAACATCTGATTGAACGTGTATTAAGACAACCTCCTTCAAATCAGTTGTGTAAAACAGACAGTAGTGTTCTGTGAATTAAATGAGAACCCCAGGCTAAACATATATCCTTTGGTTTTGGCCCTGGTTATGAATCTTTATGAAAATGTAATAAAATAGCATGTATATCATTCACACTCATCAAATTTCTGCAAATTTGATATTAGATATTTGATTGAGCATGCATTTAAATGACCCTAGGCTAAAATAATATCCTCTGGTAATGAATGTTTATGAAAATGAATAAAATAGTATGATTTTCATCTGTTTAGCTTGGTCAACAAAATACTAAACTTAAATGCTTGATGCGTTAGGCTTCATAGAGCTTGCAAGTTTTAGAGTTGCTCAGTTTTTGTGTGTGTGTGTGTGTGTGTGTGTGTGTGTGTGTTTGTTTAATATCCAAGCTTTGATTCTCGCCTTAGTCACATATTTAAAATGAATTTTTGGAGCAGCGCCTCAAAATAATCAAATCTTTATTCATAATTGGTGTAATCTTATGCTGAATACTAACGTTTTAATCACTGTTGTGCGACCTGAATCTTCCAGGTTTCATTATCTTTTAGCAGAAACGGTGCATGTAGGCTGAAAACCCAAGACATGGATTGAATTATAATGGACTGCCGCATCAGGCTTTTGGCTTGGGTTTTCAAAATCGGTTTTCAGGCTGTTCAAAAATAGATTGTAATTAATTGCCGATTAACGCTGAGATTGATCAGGCCCTCGCTAGCCAGGAAGAGATGTGTAATTGTTACGCAGGACTTTAAACCGAGTGCCCCGCTCTGTTCTCTAAACCCTAACCTCGCTCAGTCAATCCAGTTTCGACTTAAAAGTCCAAACCACACTGATTATCCTGATGATTAACAATGCAGAGCACAGCTAAACAAACAAGCCTCTTTACTTTACCGAGCACGGGCTCATGGTTTGGAGTGCTTTGGTTCAAGCGCGTATTTAATTATTCCACCCTCTTGTGACTACTTCATTCGGTGGGTTTGTTCTGAGCATTTCTGCTGCATTTTATTAATAAAACATTTTTCAGAGCTCCCCCAGACTCTTGTAGAGGTGATTGTACACAAGACGAGCTGGCAGTAATAAGGTTTGACGTGTCAAGCTTTTGACATTTAAATGCTTAAACTTGAAGGCAAACATCTGAAGAATCTGTGAAAAGACAGATGCGAACTCTTCAAGGCCTTATGGAACGGTAGACCCACACCTCTCTCACCGTCTGTTCTCTTCCTCACGTTTTCCTCTTTGCCATGGGCATTCAGAAAGATTGACACCTGGTCTTGTTTCATGACAACTCCCTTCTGCTTTTTTAGAAGCCTCTTAACTCGAACTGAGCCCTGTTGCTATCGTTTCTCCTTTTGTTCTCTTGCCTAACAGTGTGCTTTTTAAGATTATTTTTGTCTTGCCACTCCAGAATGATTTTCCTCTTTAATAAAGCGTGGTAACATTTAAACAGTAAGTGCAGATCATTACTGTTTGACCTTTTCTGCTGCAATTTTCTGCTCAAGGTGTAGGGACACCTGCTTGTTAAAGCTGAGCTTTAATGAGTCCTTGCTAACCTGTTGGCTTCTGCTTTTCCCAAATATTTACCAAATTTAATTAAGTTGGAGTCAAAAGTTCTTGCAGCTATTTGAATGTCTTATAAAGCCAGTAGAAGTGTGAACTAGAGTTGGGCGATGTCGACCAATTTGGCATCGTACGATGTCGAATGTGGAACATTGCGATGGATTATGGCGTCGTCATAGGCGGTGGTGAATTATTTATGAGTAATTAATTTATAACAACTTAATTATTTGTAGCCTACCGTTTCAACTACCTGACCAACATGGTCTTAGTTTTTCCCATAACCAAATCATAAATAAATAAAGATAAGTTACACACAAGTTACCACCTGTCAATCACTTTATCCGCAGGACTCTGGTACGAAAAGGCAGAGAGATCTGTGTATAATGACGTCGACAAACTTGGTTGGTAAAAAAGTGCACAACCAACAGCAACCAACCAACAGTATTTGAGGTTTTCACAAAAATGACTACGAACAAGCGTGAAAGCCAAAGATTGAAACAGTGTACTGACGTTGTGACACGCTACCTGATAGATTCAAAAGAACGAAGGGTCGTTAGATAAAGACGAGATGAATTAAATATCACGTTTAACCACTATAGTGAGACACGGTTCAGCGGTGCATCCTCTCTGGGGTTTTGTGCTCAAAGCACCTGCTGACTGCTGGAGCTCTGACACGCATGTACGATGCAGTGCTTGATAGTATAGTCATATAGTGTGATATAAATAGATATAGTTTGGAGGGAGGGCTGTTTAGAAACGCTAGGGAAAACGCCAGGGTGGACGTGGATCGTTTTCATTCTAAAATGTAATTTTAAAACTAAAACGTGTTAGTGTAAACGGGGCCTGAGTGTGTATTTTTTGCGAATGTGTTGCTGCTGTGATGGGGCGGAGTGGAGGATCGCAATGCCGTCTCAGCATCGTGATGTCTATCACCATTGGCAATGGACGTTGACATAATCCGATGACCCAACCCTAGTGTGAACCTACACTGATCTCACAGTTCGGTTCAATTCCGATTATCAAGCCATCGATTCGGTTCAATTCGATTTCTCTGTGCATCACAGTGCATTGACAATGCTTTTCATACAAACTTTTATATTTTACTATTTTACTATTTTTACTATATTTTATTTCATACTTGTTAATGTATACTTTTAAAATGCATTTTATATCAATTTGTAATACAATCTTGTCCTTTTAATACATTCTTTAATGATCTTTAATTTTACCTGCTTAAAGAAAACACTCTTTGAATGAATCAAACAAAACAAGTACATGCACGGAACAACATGAGCATTTAAAGCAAAAAAAAAAAAACTAATGTAAATATTATCCCGCTTCATTTTTGTGCATCATCGAGCGAGTTGCATTAACGCCTTTGAGTGGTCACCAGCTCAACAATAAGGGCTGCTATTGGCTTCAACAGTCTGGCGCTGTTCACTGATAAGCGACTGATAACTGACCGCAGCGATCACAGCTGATCTATGTTAGACACGGTGGTGAAAACTTGCTCTGCAGACGCGCTTGTGTCTGGATTGAATTCACAAGTATTGCTATAACAGCGGAGAGGAGAGGAAACGTTACCTTACACCAGCAGGCCAAAGGTCCAAAGAGAAATGGAGTTTACTTTCATTTTCTCCATAGCAGTGAAATAAGAGCTTCTGTTGTAAATTCAGTGTCTGTGAAAGACTGTCCAGCAAACACTCATGCAGTGTTCTTTCTGACTTTTACTTGCGCTCGCCTCCCACACCGTAGTATTTTACCACATATGGGATAAATGATGCAAGTACGGAAAAAACCGGATCAATTACTGACCCGATACCGACTTGACCATGTCTGCTTCGCAGTGCATGGAATAAAACGATTAATTTTGACACCCCTAAAAGCCAGGTTGATTTGAATGAATGTCATTTCTTGTGCGTTATTTTGGGGAAAAAGCAAAACCGACTTTGACTTTTCCATTGTAACCTCATCTGAATGCGTAATTAAAATGAATCGCACCGCATGCAGTGCATCAGGGGAGCACTTTACTGTCCCCGAGGCTTTCTCTAAATTTACAGCTCTCCATAAAAAGGCAAATCTGTCACACATGGGCTGTCAGATGCTTTCCCTCATACCTGGTCCTTGATCATTTAGCTGTTAAAATCACATCTCAGCCTTTTCCGAGAGATTGATGAGGTGCGCCTTTTGCCCAAGCAATTTTTAATTGCCTAAAGATCGAGTCAGTTTGTCCGTTTAAAATCGTTGTCTTGCACTCAAATTTACTCCTTCCATCATTTGTCATTGCTTCATATTACTTCTGTGGAAAACATTTTGATCTTGCGTCCACACGGCACAGTGATTGATCACGGATATTATTTCTCTTCAAAGCTTTGAACGTTTCGTCCCACAATCAGATAAAATTATTCAATCTCCTAGTAGCCGTTCTTCCCCAATGCTGACAACAAATGTGGAAATGTTTCCTAGAACACTGAAATGTTATTACACTGTGATTTTAATGAAAATGCATAAATCTCCATTATTGTTATGGTATGAAAGCCCGTCACATGGGCATTGCTTTTAAATAGTTATCCAGTCATGCAGTAAACCCTCTAGTCAAATGGCTTTTAGTGGATTTGTTTTTCTGTGTGTGATCGGCTGTAAATGTTAAAAGCTCTTTCCTCTATTTGCAGTTATGTTTACCGCAGTTAGAGAGACTTGCTAATCCTGCTCAATTGATCACTTCGGGAATGGACTTTAAACGATGCACCTTTTTATTCCCAGTTAAAAGATGGTGTCTGTGTTATAACCCATCTAGACAACAAGCTGCCATTTGGCTGCTTTACTCACCTGCTGTCTTAATTTCCTTTTATGGTACCTAGTGTGTGTATGTGTGTGTGTGTGAGAAGCACTTCCTACCTTGTACAGTAATTCATGATGTAGCTGTATGCGATTTAGCACCTGGGCAGGTCTGGAGCAGGTCTGACCTCTTATAAAATTTAAATACGAGTAGATAAAATGTGTGTTTGATGGACGGAGGCATGCCACTTAGAGGATTTATGCCCTGCTATTTGCAGTCTGTCTCATCGGCTATTGCATGCTGTGTGTGTGCGAGAGAGAGACAGAGAGCACAAACCACTGATGATTCCATTATTTTCATTCATCGCTCTTTCCCTCGTGGGTCTTGGACCACTGCTGTCAGCTGCTGCAGAGCTGTGGCATCACTCCATGACTGACAGTTTCTATTAAGGCTCCTTGAAGTCTTAGACGTGTTGTAGAGCATTTAAACGACATCTCGGATCAGTGCTGAAGGTTATTGTAGTGCCATTTCACCCCCTTCAGGATGCTAAGTGACCTCTGCGGTGTCTTGTCATTTGTCCTTGTTGCATATGTATTTAACAGCTTTTGTTTCGTCGTGTGTTGAGGGAACATTCTCACTCTTTGTTTGAAACTGGGCTGCAAAATATATCGTTTCATCGCAGGGTATACAATGTTTTATCTGTATTATAGTCTACCATTCGGATGTGATTTTGAGGCCTTAAACTGATTTTAAAAGGATTTAGGCTTAAGAAATGTAACATTTATAACTATAATAACGCTGAAAGTAGGGCTGGTCGATTTTGGAAAAAATCATAATCACGATTATTTTGGTCATAATTGTAATCACGATTAATTAAAAACGATTATCAGTTGAAGTCAAAATTTTTAGCGCTCCTGAGAATTTAGTTTTTTAAAATAACTATAATTTAATTATAATTTATTATATATTATAATTTAATAACTAAATGATTTCCCAAATTATATTAAACAGAACAAGGAATTTTAACAGTATTTCTTTTATTTTTTTTTTTTTTCTTTTATTTCAATATTTTTTTCTTCTGGAGAAAGTCTTATTTGTTTTATTTTAGCTAGAATAAAAGCAGGTTTAAATATTTTGAAACTCATTTTAAGGTCAATATTATTAGCCCCCTCAAGCAATATATTTTTTGATTGTCTGCAGAAGAAACTACTGTTATAGAATGACTTGCCTAATTACTCTAATTAAGCCTTTGAATTGCACTTTAATCTAAATGTTTGTATTTTAAAAACATCTAGTAATATGTTATGTGCTGTCATCATAGCTAAGATAAAACAAATCAGTAATTAGACATTAGATATCAAAACTATTATGTTCAGAAATAAGTAAAAAAAACTTTCTCGTCGTTTGATTAATGATAAAACAGGCGGCAGCATTTCGCACTGTCACTTTATTGGTTTCTCTTTCACGTGTCTTTTGATTGTCAACTCGTTTGTTTATTACGCAAATGAGAGTTAATATGAATAATCACTAATCACCGCATTTTGACACCTATTTGACTATTAAAGCGCTCACGTTAAGATTACTTTAGATGCCTGCGCTCCTCTGCTCGTCTCAGTGTGCGAATGAGACCGAATGCTGACCGCGTGCTTAAGTGTGTCTTTTGGTATATGATGCAATAATGTTTATTCTTGATTAATGGTTTTTTATAATCGTTAGAAGCCATAATCGAAATCGAAATTGGATTTTCGATTAATTGCACAGCCCTAGCCGAAAGTTGATTTTATTTGAATTAAGTTACTGTACCTGAAAATTGTTAGACTCGATTAAAGTATATAGTAAAATAATAAATATATACAATACAAATATATAAACACAACTGAAATAAATGGTGTTTTATCATTACACCATTTATTTCAGGTGTTTATATATTTTTATTGTATATATTTATTATTTTCTTATATACTTTAATCTTTTCCCAGTACTAGGCTGCAGCTGGAAGGGCATCTGCTGCGTAAAAACATATGCTGGATAAGTTGGCGGTTAATTCCGCTGTGGCGACCCCAGATAAGCCGAAAAGAAAATGAATGGATGAATGATGACCCTGATTGGCCATGTTTCATGTAAAACAGATTTCTACAAGTCAAGGGTGGGTAAATGACGAGACCGTTTTTATTTTAGATTAAACTTTCTTTTTAACTGGATTGTCAATTTTACTTCAGGGCGATGGGGAAATAATGCTGCTGTGAATGGCTTTTAACACTTTATAATGAAGAGGAGCAGTTAGATTCTTAAGCCTGGTTTATACTTCTGCGTCAAGTGACCGGCGTAACCCACGGCGCATGCAACGTGCGTAGCTGTGCATTTATACTTCTGCGCGCTGTCTCTGTTGGTCTACATTAACACTTCCGAAACGCTAGTTGGCAGTGAGGTGTAAATGTTCCTCTGTGTCGAGTTTCTTCGCTGCTGTTTTGCTTTTCCTGAACACTTCCAGGATGTACAAGTGGCTCAAACTCGCTCATTTTGTGGCAGGAACCGGCGGATGTGCAACAACTTTAACTATGAGGTAAACACAAAACAAAACTTTCCATCCGGAGCTCCTTCACGGGACTCAACACTTGTAAACAATCGCTCCATCAGGCTCGCGCCATTCACGCGGCTCTCGGTCTCACCCAGACTCGTCAGCGCTACCAAGCCGACCAATCACAGAGCTTGCGCTACGCATCTTTGCGACGTGTAGTTACATTTTTTGAGAGGTGCACGTCAGCGACGCCGACTGCCACGGCGAAGGGCTATGCGTCAGCGCTGTAGCATGCACCTGCGTTTGACGCAGAAGTATAAATCAGCCTTTAAACTAGTCTATACTAGATATCGAATTGGACATCTAGTATAGACTATTTGTATTTGCTCATTTGTATTTACTCAATAACGAAGCACCACCTAAATGTAATTACTGCCAGACTGCTCGTACCATGAACCATATTTTGTTAGAATGTGGAAGTTTGAATACCATTAGATCAAATTTTTATAAGACTACTTTGATGGACATTTTTAAAAAGGTACCACCAGGAGGAGTCTTAAATTATAGATCAAAAATTTAACTGAAAAATCTTATTAAATTTTGAATATGTTTTTATGTGAATTTTATTTATTTCTATCCTATATATTTATTGTAATACAAATTTGTTTTTATCATTTAATATTTTTATGTATATCCATTTTGCCATGAACTGGCCATAAGCTGCTGATGTAGAAATAAACTATAAATAAGATTCTTAAACGTTCTTTTTCTCCTTTTTGAAATTAAATTAAATTGAACTATCTGATAACATTGTTAACATAGATTCGTTGTGAGGCTGCCAATTGTATATTTAACTCATCTGTCTGCATCATTTTAATTCAATCAAGCTCCTCCCATTGTTTTGTTGTTGATGTCTTGCTCATGTCCAAAAAATTCTCAACGCCTCAACATTAGTTTTTCCCTTGATAAATTATGGTAGAAATCAATTAGAAAGTATTCTTATCAAATCAGTGCTTCAAAACATGTCGACATGCACAAATGCACTTTATATGAGCTATTCGCATTATTTCAATATATTAAATTACGTATCATCTCTCATTCATTTTAATATAGAATTTAATAATTTAATTTACTTAATTTAATAACATGAGGCAATGTTTAACTGCTGCAAAAGCATTATACAACCACAAATCAATCCTTATTTCATGTTCTTTTCTTTTGGCGGTGCTGAATCAAATTGCCCTTGATAATATCAGATAGCAATAAATTCTGCTGGATTATTGCTCAGATGTTTTATGCTTTATGGAAATGTTTTTTTTCTATCCATTCTAATGTGGTTTTGATGAGCTGCAGTCCACACGGTGAACTCTTAACAACCTCTTTTTATTTTTTTTCCCGCTCTCATAATGAAATGCCGCTGACATTTTGTTCCGACTCCAAAGTCTGGCAGGGCTGGAATCATAACATACAATAAACCGGTGCTTTACTCTCCATCCTCTTTCTCTCTGTGTAATTTTTATGTTATTCCACCAAGAACACTCGAGCGAGCGCTATAGACTTCTGAAACTCGGAGTGATAGCTTGGAATGATGGTTATTTTCTGCCGCTGTCAGTGATTGGAAAAATGTCCCCATCCTGGTCTTGTACAATAATTGATTATGCTCACTCAGTTGAATCACGACGCCCCTAATTTACTCCGGCTTCTGTTCAGCTGAAGGATACATCCTTTAGCGGTGGAGTGCTGTGCTACAGTGGGGAGTCTAGACTCATACCTGGCAGAGGCGTGCAGATCAGTGGTGGCTTTGTTAGGTGAGTTATAGAGCATAGTTCCTGCCCTAGTGATGATTAATCAATACAGCATACCAGTCAACCTGAATGACACACTGTAGAAAAGATTTAGGTGATGGGCTTTTAATGGCGGGTTGCTCCAATTATTTAGTAATTGTTACTTGTGTAATGTTTGATTTAATGTTATTAAATGTTGATTGAAAGAAAAAAAAAAGCTGCAAAAGCATTATTCATCCACAAAGTCAAAGTGTGGTGTTAAAGGGCACCTATTTTACCCCTTCTTCGAGATTTAAGATGGGTCTTATGATTTATACTTCTGCGTCAAGCGCACCCATATGCTACGGCCGTCGCTGACGTGCACCTCTCAAAAAATGCAACTACACGTCGCAACGATGCGTAACGCAAGCTCTGTGATTGGTCAGCTTGGTAGCGCTGACGAGTCAGGGCGGGACCAAGAGCCACGCAAGCCCAATAGAGTGATTGTTTACAAGTGTGGAGTCTTGGAAGGAGCTCCGGATGGAAAGTTTTGTTTTCTGTTTACCTCATAGTTAAAGTTGTTGCATGTCCGCCGTTTCCTGCCTCAAGTTTGAGCCACTTGTACATTCAGGAAGTGTTAAAAAAAAAAAAAACAGCAGCGAAGAAACTCGACACAGAGGAACATAAACACCTCACTGCCGACTAGCATTTCGGAAGTGTTAATGCAGACCAACAGACACAGCGTGCAGAAGTATAAATGCACAGCTACGCGTGTTGCATGCGTCGTGGGTTACACCAGTCACTTGAAGCAGAAGTATAAACCAGGCTTTAGCAGCACATCATCGATGACGTATGCTTGCCCAGGTGCGAATGCAATGTGAGTGCGGGCTGTCGGGGAAGACTGCAGGGGGGACAAGCATGCTTCGGCCCGGTACAAGGCAACTGTACATAGTGCGAGTACGCCCTTATTGTGTTTCCATCACTCTAATATGACAGTGGACGCACTATACCTACACATAGTTCTGTCCAAACAGCTTACAAAAGATGATTTTCAACATAGGTGCCCTTTAAGTAAAATGGATTTATTAAAAGCAGATGTTGTTGGATCTAGCTGAATGACATGCTATAAAAATGGGGCTGTTAAGCTTTAGGTGATGTGGTTTTATTGGTCTATTGCTCCATTTATTTAGTGTTTGTAATTGTATCTTAAATAGTGTATGATTTACTGTTATTACGTGTTAAAGTAATGGAAAAAAAGCTGTAAAAAGGATTATTCTACCTCAAGTTAAACCTTTTTGTGTGGTGTTAAGTAAAATGGATTCTGCTTTTCTTCTTGGCTTTGTGGCTGTTCAACAAGACGACAACAAGGTTTGTTTAAGCTTAGATCGACCATGGCACATTATTATATGGATATATTATTACTTGTAGCGTCTTAGCTGTGTTTTTAAAAGTGGCAGGTCCTTTGTTTTCATTCTCCTGGCTTGTTGCATGAGTGAGTGACGTTTCTCTGTAAACCAATAGCAATCAGCTAAATGTCTAGCTCCGCCATTTGGTACCCTTTTGTTGTGCTAGGTACCATTCTAAAAGGGTACCCAAAAAGTGGTAAGGTACAGTTTGCTTTTTAGTACCATTTGACAGTGGAAATAGCCATAAATTAAAAGGGTTTTTAATTCATATGCATTTGATTTTGCCAAATCATAGTCAGATATTATGATGTGGTTCTCATATTCCCAAAAATAGACATGGCTCGACCGTTTAGGTCGCATATGCGGCCAAAATTTTTTTATGCGACATCGAAATATATTTGGGAGCATTTTTGCTACTGCATAAAATTGGTGCCGTGCAACAGGTTTTCTCTGCAAAATGTTCACCACACACGCTGATTTAGGAGACGTTCATGCTGAACGCATCTTAGCACCCGAGACGCCAAACGCAGCGCTCATGGATAGTTTAAAACAGTCGTCATGTCAACTTGCTGCAGTAAACAAAGCACGCAATTCTTGCCCCGCCTTCAAGCTCTTCTGATTGGTCCACTGCTTTAGCACTGAATGTGAATATCAGCTGTCAATCACTCAGTCGATGCCTTTCTTTAGATGACAGGGAGAGCTACAATCGTGAACATGTAAGGCACTGAAGATGAGGGAATAAAAAACAACACTGACAGATGTAGTTTTAGAAAACAAATAAGTTTCAAATAATGGTACATCTGATCAGTGATCATGTGCTGAATGTCAATCCAGCATTTACACTTTTCGAAGAGTGGATAAAAAGACTTCCAGTTTTCTTCCAGTCGGCTATAAAAAAATGACTAAAGCATTCACGAAGCCCGAAGCCCGTGTGATGGAGTTTGCAGGTAGCAGCGTTCGGCAAATCTACACATTTTAAGTGCGAGAGGTTCTGTTTTATCCTTCATTTAATCGTCAGGATGCTGTCAGCTGTGCAGGTGGCAGCTATATTTAAAATGTAACGCCCCGTACACCATCGCAAAAGGGCTAGCATTCATTAAGATAAAACTATTATAGCAGCTCATGAAAAAAAACGGTATTGCTATTAAGATGACTTATGCAAATATCATAATATAAATTATGTCAGTATTATCTGTGCAGTATTACACAGCACCCGTGAGAACAGCAAAGTTATTGTTGTTAACCAAGTTTCATTCATGTCAAGCAGTGCATGCAGTGTGCATACAGATGTCGTTTTGTTTGTTTGATATTTTTAGTGTTGATTTTAAATGCAGTAAATCGGTTAATATAACATTAAAACTTGTAGTTACGGTGCTTATAATTGGTGGGTGCGACTAAATTTTGGCTGGTGCTTCTAAGTAAAAAGGCTAATTTCGTGCCCTGACAGATAATGAGAGTTTTCATGTGCAATGATTTTGATAATCAATGCCATCCTGTTATCATTCTTACTGTGTCCTCAAATGTTTTAATCCAGCTTAAATCTCAAGTATATTAACAGCTTTTATGTCGTATGGCAAATCTTGTACATTCATTCTAGCCATATTTGCCTATTGCCAAGTAAGTGCACGTAACTGTCGGAGTCTCCTTTTTTGTCAGATCTACTTTTCCAGACAGTTAATCATAAGCCTTATTTGAAAGGAACAATCAGTCTTATTTTCCCCTGTGTTGAGGGGAAGACATGATAACTGGGCTGCAAGTTGAATGTAGTGGTATATATACTGAATGTTACTTGCGTTTACTCTGAGAAAAGAGATGCTGCAATGAATGAATTGATTAAAATGCGCCCAGAAGGCAGTGATTATGCAGTTTACTACAAAACTGTACACTGCTCATTATATACAATAGGGATGTTTACATGAATGCATCTGTATTTGACAAATCAAATCATCGTTCTGTGTTTGTGGTGTGCCGCACAGGACATTTAACATGTAATTCATGGAATATTTCCTATTGTTTGCATGTTATATTCTAAATCTTCAGATGCTATTCTTAAATATACATTTACTGAAGTTGAACTTTGTTTAAAATGAAATTGTAGTCATGTCTTGAACATCTTTTTTTTATTAAGCATTCTACTGAGTGTAGACTGAAGCTGTAATAACACTGACCGCTTTCAGGTTGGACACAGTGTAATTCAGACAATTGGTTATGGAAACCAAGATATTGAAATTCATGAAGGATGTTCTCTTTGTCCTACTATGGATGGATTAAATGACAGTCTCCTGCTTAAGGGTGATTGTGTGTTAATGCATCCGTGACCTTGAGCTGCTTATTTTCTCTATTGAGATTGAAAAAAAAAAATGCACGTTTTCCTTATGTCCATCAGATGCATTCTAGGATGAATGATAGTAAAAATACAAATTATGCATGCAAGTCTAGCAATGCTTGGGGAAAGAGTTACTTTAAATGCAATTTGAGCTTTAATGCATCGTGCCTTTCTGTAGGAGCTGGATGAATCATTGAGTGCTTCTCAAGCACAAAGATGTAGAGGCTTTAAAATCATTGAAAATATTTCTGCTGCTCCAACAGGCCCTGCAGTCGTGGTTCACTATTTAAAGACGTATTTTGGCCAATGTTTAGACTTTTAATCTACAAGAGGTGGTCCTGGGAATTTGCATTACACACTCCCTCACATGCCTCGTAATTGCATTTAATAAATATCCAGAGGAGCCAAATAAATTGTTTTCCAGCAGATAAATGAGGTTAGGCCAAGATTAATTGCCTCCGAAACCCCCAAAACAAATATTTCAATTAGTTTGACCCGAACACAAATGCTGCTACATGCTTTCAAAAACCACCAAGCCCAACATAAAAAGCGTGATTTATCTTTTAGCTTAAATGCTTGGCTTTCTCACTTTTAACGACTTATTTGTAAGCATTTTCCAGCTTATATTTTGTGCATCACTTTTTAATATGCCCATATTGATGCGTGAGGTTTGCTCTTTTAGGTTTGAACATTGATTTAGTGAAAAGAAAAGGAGAAAAGATGCATGTTTGTTTTCTCTTTTGTTCGTTTTTCCAGTTCTTCCCTTGTAAGACAAAGCTGTTTATGAAATGCTGGCAGACAGCGAGCCTTTGAATGGTTTGAAAACAGAAATCAATGGCTTGCTCAAGCTTTAAAACGCTAGCGTGGCTCTTTTGGTTTAGTTTTGATCTGGTGAGCATTTGTTAGAACTAGATAACTCTCTTTTGCTGGAAAACAATTTAGGAATGGCTTGGTAAATTCATTCATTTTCTTTTCGGCTTATTCCCTTTTTTAATTTGAGTTCGCCACAGCAGAATGAACCGCCAACATATCCAGCATATGTTTTATGCAGCGGATGCCATTTCATCTGCAACCCATCTGTGGGAAATGTACACACACATGTACACTACGGATAATTTAGCTTAATCAATTCACCAATACCACATGTCTTTGGACTGTGGGGGAAAACGAAGCACCCGGAGGAAAACCATGCCAACACAGGAGAACATGCAAACTCCGAAATGCCAGCTGAGGCTCAAATCGGTGGTCTTCTTGCTGTGAGGCGATCATGCTACCCACTGTGCCACTGTGATGCCCGACTTGGAAATTATTTAACTACTTTTTTCTTTTTCTTCCAAGGGCACAATGATTCAGAGTAGTGGCTATAAAATATCCCTGTCATGGATAATTGCATTTGCCCTCATTCACTCCGGTGATGTAGCATTTCTGACTCTAAACTGGTTTACCCTTAAAAGAGGTTTAGGACTTTGCTGCTGTGATTGTCAAGGACATTATCCGCATCATAGGTAATACAGAAAACCACATTTCCTCCTGATATATTGCCAGGATCCTGCAAGAAATGGTTCTTTAATGGTCCCACTGGTTTGATTCTTGTCGCGCTGCCTTTTTTTTTACAGTCTTCAGTAAGATTGCATTGTTTCTCTGAGTGTCGTTACATGTCCATTTAACTCCTTGAACATGTCTATATAACACCTTTCTTGTTGTTCTCTCTATTGGGATAAAAAAAAAATGTTGTAAGCTGCTTGTTTTATGAGACATTTAAAGCCGTTGACTTTGTAGGATTGTTTTGCAAATGGCATATTAAAAGTTAATAGCCTGTGCTGGGCCTTGAACACATCACAGACGCATCGTAATGATGTGTGTTTCGTTTTCAAGGGCAAACATTTTATACTGGGTTCAGCCGAAGGTCTGGATTATTAGAAAAAGGTTTACAGTATCATTGAAGCGTTGTTTCTGGAAATGAGAACAGAGATGAATGTTGTATGGTTAGTGCATGCCAAACTTTAATAAATGTCAGCATTTGCAATTTCTTTTGTTGTTTGAAATGGTCACAGGAAATTGATTCTCGAGTTGTTGGTGATACCGCTGCCTTGCTGTGTAGTTTGTTTAATCAATGGGGAGATGTTGGGCTTTCAGTACGCAGTTTCTGTTTTTTTTCTTATGACCAGAATGGGCTCAAAGGAACAGTCGTAGCATGAATATTAATGAATTAAAAATGGAAAGGGCAGCGGGTGAACATTTTAAGAAATTAGATTTCACCTTGCACAGCAGAACTTTCTCTCTGTATGATTTAATAATGATTGAGACATTAAGTCAGGCTCATGTCCTCTCTCATCGTCGTCTGGGATGCGCTGAAAACTCTTTGCAAAAAGTGTCACAGATATGCTTTGGCAGTTTGACGTATGGCCCTGTACCCAGTGTGGCCAAGGATCATTCCCCAGGTAATTAGGTCGCATGGACGGTTGCATAAATTCATGTTGAACATTCTTAATAAATCAAAAGATCTCGTCACCTTTTCCCGGTGACACCTCTTTTTCATTTTTATAAATCATCAGAGGAGGCCGAAGAAAGGACGAAAAAAAAGATCCCCACTACAGGCATTGGTATTCAAAGCCACAAGTTTCAATAACCCACCTCGAAATCGGCCTCACGGCAGGCTTCAACCCTAAGTTGACAGTATGAAGACAGATAGCATGCCATGTTTATTAACCGCTCTGTACGATTTGCCAAAAGCGACTGGATGCCACAACTGATTGCTCTGTGAAGACAGATGAACGCCGCAAAGCTTGACGTGCCCCATTCTCTACCCCTCAATCCTGAGCTCAGGCTTGATAACTAGATGTTGTCCAGTTTTGCAGTCCTCTTTTCAGTATACAGATGACAATACATAAAGTCTGCCCAACACAAAGTTTTTTAAACACTGATTTAAAGTCCAAGCAATGCTTTCCCTTAGAAATGATCATCTAGCACTGGTGAGGGTTCATCGTAAACTTTTGGGAGTGGAGGATCTTAATTTTAATATCTGGTAATACCTGGACACTGTAGGATCAAAGGGAATGAGGAAGCAGTTCTAATGACAAACCTGAGAATTACTCCAATACCTCCTTTTGGACCTAAAATCAATCCTTAGTTTATGTAATTGGTAAGTGGCAAAGATAATGGGATCTACATGTAAGAAACAAACACTGAGAGATTAGCCCTAATGTCATTACATAGAAACCGCTATAAATTCTCAATCCATTGGGACTAGATTAGTAGACTATTTTTACTCGCTGTAGAATCGGTCACTCCGGGATGACACAGTTTTTTAATAATTGTAGGAGATCCTTACACATGCTGCATTTGCTAAAGCACTTTAACGATAATGGATTGTCTATTTGATTGTGTATTCTGAGGAATTTAGTTTTCAGTTTTAACACTGTTTATCCAAATACAGTTGAGTTGTTAGCCGAAAATAAATTGTAGAACCTTTATCTGCAGTGTACTTTTTTACTATGAAAATATCCATAGAAGCTGGCATGGCATTACAAACGAACCGTTTAGAGAGGAAGAACCATCATGCACTTTCTCTGGTGTGTGTTGCAACTGTCCTCATAGGACCTGTTTCAGTTGCTGCACTCTAGATGTTGTCCCCTGCCTGCGACAGGTAGGTGGATGAGATGAAAAGGTCACCCTGGTATACATAATGTACCGATCTGTTTCTAGTGGCACGTCACTGATGGAAAAGTCATGTTTCAAAATAAACTGCAGTGCGGTGAGGTTATTCATTTGAAGCGAAGGCGAAATGAGCAAGGCTCATTAATGTTAGCTGGAGTGTTGACTATTTATAAAAATCTTTTAACTTTGGGTTGTTCACACTTGGCAGGTTTTGTTTGATTAAAATATTCAGTATGATTTGAGTATGAAGCCTGCTACCTGAACCTTCCCGTGCACCAAACAAATCAAAGAAGATGGCTTTTAGTCCATGTCCATGTGAACTGTGGAATGTTGCATTAGAATTTAAAGGAATAGCTAACCTAAAAATGAAAGATTGCTCAGCCTTAAGTGCTTTAAAAACATTTGAGTTATTTCGAGGGATGCACCGATATGGATTTTCTTTTTTGGCCCGATATCGATAACAGATAACTCTTAAGAATTAGAGGCTGATTACCGAAATCTAAAAATTTTTAAATGTTATGTTTTTATAAAGTGAAGAACCGATTTTATGTAAATGAACTCATAATCTAAATAGCCTACTCGTAGCAAAAAAAAAAAAAAAAATAGTTTCAAAATTGCAAGGTGATTATATAGATCAGGGGTGTCCAACTCTGTTTCTGGAGATTTCAGTTGCATCCCATATAAAGCACGCCTGCCTGTGAATATCAAGTGCTGTTCAGGTCCCAATTAAACGCAGGTGTGTTTGTTCAGGGTTAAAGCTGCTAGATAAGGTAGAGGTAGGTAGATTGCAGGTGGGTAGATTTTCAGGATCAGGTTTGAACACCCTTGATAGACCTAGATTTACAATTTCGCATAAATCACCATGCCACAAATAAATAATTTCCTTTTCGCATAGCAAATTAACATGCAAATTGACTATTGCATAAAAATAGGTTCAATTACAGAATGGGATTTAATTAACAAACAAGTTACATTTATTTTAAATATAATGAAAATGAAAGAACTAAGAACTAAAAACCAGCTCAAACATCCTTGATTGTGTATCCCTAGTTATTTCTTCTGTTGAACACAAAGAAAGATGTTTTGAGAGATAAAAACTTGTAACAATTGACTTTCATAGTAGGAAAGACATACTATAGAAGTCAATGGCTACAGGTTTTCAGCTGTCTTCAAGTTATTTTCCTTTGTGTTCAAAAGAACGAAACTCACGGCTTCAGAACAGGTTTTGAATGGGGAGTAAATAATAAAAGAACTTTCATTTTTCGGTGAACGACCCCTTTAAGTTGAGATGTAACTTACACCAAAACCAGCCTATAACCCATGTGGCTTTGAAAGATTGGATGCATTTGGTTAGCCGAGCAGCTTTTTGTTTTTAGATGTACGATGAATATAATATATTGCATTATGTATATCATCTTTCATCAATTGGTGAATTTTGTTCCTTGTCACTTGCTTGGTTTGGGACTTGTGGAGCTGCGCATTGATGGATTTGCTCTTCAGTGATTGGACTTTTAGCAGTGAAAATTAAACCACACTAAACCAAACTGAACCTCAGCTCTGAAAACTGTGACAGTTTTAATTTAATAGAACTTCTGTGAAGCTTCAAAAACCTTTTAATTTGTTAAAGCACTATAAATATAATTATGAATCGAATATATATTAAAAGCTTAAATTAAATTATTTTAGGTTTTGTCTTAACATTAAATGCTAAGCGAATCAGAACTGTTTTCTCTTTTTTTCTGAACAGAGTCTAACAACAAATGTGAAAGTCTGCTGCACAGTAAAATGCCATGTAATTCTAGTCTGACATTTTGAATTGCTTAGTAAACCGATACCAAGATTTCATTTATACAATTTATAAAGATTGATTTAAACCCTGATATAATTGAAAAGATTTGAATGAGTCTTCTTCAGAATTAATTTTCACTTCAGAATATCAATTGCATTATTCATATTTTTCATTTTGTCACTTGAATTGTTTTAATTAATGAATTGGAAATTTATGCTGATTTATGCGCGTGCCTTTCTGATTTATCACATCAAGATTTTTTTATGTAGTCGCTCATGATGTCACGGTTGGAGTTTTAAAAACCTTATCAACGAAATGAAACTTGTCATTTTGAATTGTTTCAATTAATGAATTGGAAATTGTTTGCAGATTTATGCACGCCACTTTCTGATTTAGCACTTTGAGATTTTTATGTAGTTATGATGTTGCACTGGGGATTTTAAAAAATCTTACACCATAAACAAAATGAAGTGACTAGTTTGGCTGCACTCAAGACAGGTTTTTGGCAGTTCCCTCCACTTGTATTTCTCCTTGTTATGGGTTTCTGACTGGGCTTAATTGATTCTCACCGCTCCAGTCCAAGATGTGTTTTTGGGTCCAGAGAAGAAGGAGCTTTAAAATGTGGAAAGCAGTAAACGGTAAGAAGCTATTGGCTGACGAGAAATCCAGATTGATGCATCCTCTCTGCTAAGCATTTTCCAGATTAATTGGAAACTCGTAATAAATGCTTCAAACATGCACAGCTCTGGAGTCCTTGAACCCTGTGGGTTGTTGAGTTTCTCGGTAGCGTTTTCTCTCCTTCCTGTTTTATTGCTTCTGGCTCTGCTTGTTTTGTGATCGAATATACAGACTGGAGTGTCACTGGATACAGTCACAGCATCTGGCAGTTCTTCATGCTAAGATCTCCATGCAATTTGCTCTTCGATCTATCTGATTGCTTTTGGAGAGCACCTCTGAAGGAGATTCGAGGCAATAATTGGATTTCCTTAAGTTGTGCACATGGTCTCTTGACTGTATTCATCGAGTCAGGGATGAGTCCCATGCAGATGTTTCACCTGTGGCGCTGTGGAAATAATAGGCAACATGATGGAATCCAGATAGGAGTAATTATAGCACGCTTACATCATATTTGATTATGAAGACCGTGTGGGTGGCGGTGGCTGTGCCACATCAGACTGCAGTTTTCAGCTCCCCTCACTTAACCATTTCTGTCCTTTCATAGAGGGAAATGCTTCTCCCTGTAATGCTTTTGTTACCAAGCTTTGCAGCAGGAAGGTCACCTCTGTTGACAAGTCAAAGAACGGTGTTATTAGGGTCCTTTTCTTAACCCGCTGCTGTGGATTAGCTCTGACTCATTGCATTAGCTCCGAATGCACCTTGATATCTGCTTTCTCTTTAGACGTGTCAGACGTCCTCATGAATAGGCCTGCGTAAAGTTACTTCTGGTCAGAACAAGGATAATGAATGTCTTTGTTCGTCACACCCTAGATGGTAATGAACACGAATTCAGTTTGGCTGAACACTGTTTCCTTGGCAACCATGTGAGAGATAAATGGAGCGTTTTGTCATTTAAATCCTGCGTGTCCACATCTAGCGATGGTCATCATTATTAACAATGTTGAAATCAAATGATTTTTTTCTAGGTTTTATAGCTGGTGTGTTAAAGGGATAGCTCACCCAAATGTGTATTTACTCACTCTCAAGTGGTTTTAAGTTTCTATCAAGTTTCTTTCTTTTGTTGGACACTAAGAAGATTGCTAAACATTCACAATATGGTAAACAAATACTGTGGAAGTAAACGGGTAGAGATTTCCAACTTTCTGAAGATTATCTTTTGTGTTAAACATAGGAAGGAAAGTCTAACAGGTTTTAAACAAGTAAAGACCCAATCCCAATTCTAGTTTTGCACCCCTACTCCTTCCCATTGGCCCTTGAAACAGAGTGTGTTGGGGAAGGGCTTTAAAATACACTCCTAAGAAATGGGACAGCACTACAACACCTGCACATGTCGTCATATATCATCGAGATCTCTTGCTTTATATGAGATCGACAATCGTGATCGCTGGAGTTATTCCAGTTGTGTTATTTTTTTGGTGTTTGTCATTAGGAAATCACTGAAGGCAACAATATCATGTTATCATAACATCATTTACACTGTGGTCTTATTCATCTATGCAAACACGTTAACATTATACCAGACACTGTAAAAAGCTCATTCCCAGCCACTAGACTTTTCTGACAGGGTATTTGAGTGTCATCGAGTGACAATACTGTGGGAGTGTTATACAGGAGTTTTTTTTAGGGATTATAGATCGCCAAATTTTGTGCTCTGTATTATAGCAGTTTAAAAAAAAAGGCATGACTGTAAATCACAAACGTGGGTATGAATCTATTAAAACAGTGGTTCCCAACTCTTTTTCCCGAGACCCCCTATTGTAAGGCTTCCCTCCACATGTAATATTATCGCTCCTATAAGTTTGCAGTTGGCATGTCAAAAAAACTGTTTTGCAACAAACGGTATGTTTATAACTACATCTAGATATGTTTATGCAGAAATAATAGCTTAATGTAAAATATATAAAAAGCATCAGCAGGCCGTTTGTATTGGGTACACCTTGCAGTATGTGGGATGAGTCGTCTGCAAATGTCTTATTAATTTGGACGGCCTCACGCATTCGTTAGCAAGAACTTTAGTGCAGCTAATCCACTGTGGCTGGGCCAGGCATCTTTGCTTCTAGAAAATGGAATAAAGCCAAAGTTCAGGTATTGATCTTGGTATTTTCTGCTTTTCGTGTTTCCAGTATTGCTAGCGCTGCAACCCGAAATGTTTGGAGCTTCCTCACCTGGGTCCAGCATGCAATTGAGTGAGACTGTCTTTTTTTGTGGAGAACGAATTACAAATTTGTCCCTTTTATTTTGTTCTGCCAAGGGATAAAATGAATTAAGGCAAACATGATCGTTCTCTTAATTGTCCACTTCTAAAAAAAAAAAAAATTGTACAATATGATGCGACCTGCGCCCCAACAGAGCTCGCTGAGGCCCCCTTTTGGGCCGGGACTCCCCTGTTGGAAACCGCTGTATTAAAACATGTGCTTGTTTGTTGTAAGAATTTGATTAATGGCAAAACATTCTAAATCGTGTATCTCTTTACTTCTGTGTGCAGCCATGCTGCCGTTGTTGATGCATTCTGGGAAAATTTCTTACCCCATGGACACTAGTGTGGTCTTTTAAAATATTTGTTTTGACGGCTATCTAACCCTTCCACTTATCCTTACGCCTTCAAGCTAAAGAGAATTGGGACACCCCTACTTCGTGTACACTCAAAACAAGAGAGAAGGGGAAGGGCTATGGGGTAGGATTGGGTCAAAGGGTGAGTAAACGATGACAATTTTCGGATTTGGGTGTACTATCCCTTTAAAGTTTTACTGAAACTGGTTAAAATCTTTTCTCCATCTGTTACCATCCATTGCATCATGGATATTTTAAGCTACAGCTGTAAACATCACATTTTAAAAGTCCTGACTAAACCAATACACACACACGCTTGCAGATTTCCTAGAATTTAACATCTTTGAGCTATCCTTTTTAAACCAAGGAATTGGAAAGCATGCTTGCGATCTACTAAAAGATGCCTGTTTGATTAAACCTGTGCATGTCTTCATCTATATCTATCATTTCCCCTTTGCCGAATAGAGTTTGACTTTCTTCATGAGCAGCTAGTAATTAGCACTACAACATTTGCTATCATCTTAACATCCAAGAGCACTAGTGCTTCTCCTGAATGTAACGAAAAATGCTTTTATTTTTCGCTCGCTGGTTCATTGAGCCGCATTGCGCCTCTCGCTATCATTTCCTTTTTTGTTGACCGCTTTGATCAGGCAGTGGATGAGGGATGACTACCCTTGGTGGCTAATGGAGCTTCGGCCCTTTGCTTTAATATAGTTCATTTTGAGAGACTTGTTTTGAAGAGAGGTGTCCATTCATCCTCTGTGGTCCCTGAGAGCTACGAGCTCTAAAGAAATGATGCAGGGAGAAAAATAAGACCCTTTTTCATGGACGTAAAAACAGAGGAAACAAATTAACGTTTGGAGCGACTGCCGTGGTACAATAAGAAGTCCTCTAAAAGTATTAGCCAATTTTCCTCTGGTCTCATGGTTGCATTTTTTGTGTCTGTGTGTGTGTTAGTGACTTCCTGCAGGGTTTAAACGAGCTTTAGTAATTGGGTACATGGTGTACAGTTGGAGCGCAAAGTTGAAACGCACAATATCTTCTCACTATCTTCTGTTCTTCTTAGTGTACTTAAATCCTGAGTTAAATCACTTCTGTTTTCATTTCCTTAGTCGAGGACAGACCTCTGCCTCGTAGGGGCGCAACCAAATTAAAAAGTGACCTTTGGAGTTAATAGCTTCCTTTCGCAGTGAGTGAAAAGCCTTAGAAAGCTGCTGCATCTGAGGCCTCTGTAGTCACAAAGCATCTTCGCCGTCTGGCCAAGAAATAGCAGTCCTCTATAAATCATGCTCAGCTTCAGCCACTCCCAGACAACTTTCCTTTTTCACTGAGAAAAAAAAAAATGCCTATAGGCAGTGATTCTGTGAACCAGTGGTCAACAGCTGCCTGGAGGGAGTGGACCGGCGACTTCTCCTCTTTACCTCGAGTAAAATCACTAAAAGCAATTGCATCGTTTGGGTTACAAGGTCTTGAGATTTACAAAAGATCTAAAAATCTTTAAACTGCGAGGCAGCGATGACACATGCGCTATCATTGTTGTTAAAGTGGCTGGGTAACCGAATGCATTATTTATAGAAAAAGCATTTAAAATGGCTACGTTAAAGCTGATATTCACTGTGCCTGATGTATTGGACTCCCAAGGTTAGGCATATCGTAACAGTCTGGGTATTATTTATGTTTTTGGTCCCTTCATTCTGCACTGGAAATTGGTTTTCTTCCAGCTTGCCCTGCAGTTCTTGTGCAGTGCACAGTATATAACGCAGACGGGTAGCTGTTGTGGCATATGCTTGCTGCCACCCTCACATTTGTGAAACCTCCACAGAGACTGCAGCTGCAGTGATATTGAGTAAATCTTTGTTTTCTTTGCTCATGGCTTTCCAATGCACGTACATTGTTTATTAATGCATTTTTCTTTTAAGAGCACGCTTCTTCCTCTTCCTGGCTAATGCTTAGATTTAACAATTATTTTCTCAAAGCACAGCTTTGGATGGAATTCAGTTTATGTGGGTTCAGAGTGACTAACTTGCCTTTTCATTTATTTTTGGACGAGTATTTCTGGAGCGTCTGAGACCTCGGTAATTTCCCACTGGTAATGTCATGCATCAGCACCATTTTACGTTCTCTGCTCACCGAAGAACCTCGTAGGAATGAAGACTGAAAAACCTGTCCAGACGGATACATGGATATGTGGCACTTGCTAATGCTCGCATGTAATTCACCTGCAAAACTTTTCAAGCAGCGTCCACCAGCCTATCACTATTTAGATCGTATTTAAATCAAAAACCAGTGGGCTAGATAATCACTTCCAACCAACGTCAATCATTGTGCGTATATAATAGCATTTTTAAGCTGATTCTGCCCTGGGCTAGAGTGGAATCTCGGACGTGTTGTTGCATTTGATGCCAGTCATTCAGGCAGGTTGTTATCTCGGTTTAGAAGGGCAGGTGAGTGCCGGGTTATGATAATGTTAATGATATCAGAAGCCATTTACTTCAGAAGGGCACCTTGCCTGAAGCCCAGACCGAATACCCTGAGTGCACCTGCCTTAAAAGCCTTTCAGCCATCTCTGTATTCAGCACACTTGATACACGATAGCGTTTCTTTGTGTTGAAGATATTTAAAAGAAACCAACAGTGTTTACAGGCAAGTAAGACTTTGGGGACCTGAAGAGCATACTAGACCAAAGCATTTATAAATTGTAACATTTTTATTTAAAAATATACGTCTTAAGGAAAAAAAAAAGAGCTTTTCAGTTGGCCACATCTTTACCCACTATACAGATATGAAATAGTACATATTACAATACAAAAGGAAAAAAGCGGGGTTTTGGGGAGAGGAGGGTGAGAAGCATTCAGTTTTGCACAAAGAAGTTTTTGGGTTGTGTTTTTTTTTCTTTTCTTTTTTTTTTTTTTTGTTGAAAGGGGATTCATTTGGCCAGAGTGAGCAGCAGGATTCAGCGAATGGCATGATAACCACTTCCCCCAACATAAAAAATAATAAAAAAAGGTTTACAGGAGTGCAAATGGATTCATGTTCAGTGATTTTTGCTTATAAGCTGATAGTTTAAAAAGATGTTTCGGTATTTCATTATAAAATCATTCTTCCCCTACCTCATATGCCTACAGGATAAGCATACAAGGCTTGTCTTGACATTTTTTTCCTTTGTTTTGGGAATGGTGCTGATGTGCATTTCAGGTAAACTTTTTAATAATCATGCAAGGTGTTTTTGAGTAGCGCAGAAAGCAAAGGTCAGCTTCACTAAATCCAAAACAAAGCAACATCATTGGTGTATGTTCTTGGCTCAGTAAAATGTAAGCTGTAGCCTTTCTTTAGTCCAACAGCATTGAAATTCCCAGCTACGCCTTCTGGATGGCAGAACATATAAGCTACACAGACCTACATTCCCTCTGTGGTTGCCCTTACCAATATAAAACTGTCTTTAGCAAGGTTGGAGCTAGAGAAAATAAGTTGCATTGGTTCTTCACTCATGGTATTTTATAGCACCCTCTAGAGGACAACATTAACCAGTCTGTTCAGGCACACTTAATTTCAGTATTTCACCGTTGTTCAAGTTTTGTCTCTCCTACTACTTTTAGGAAGGTGACCAAAAAACAGCTTTGATATAAATGCCAATATCTCAGATTTGGAGCTTTCCTCTTAAAAAAAATCTCTGCCAGGATATGACTGGATGTTTATTTTTATAACAGTTTTCTCTCAAGCTATAAAGCTTGATGATTAATTATTTTTTTTCTGCAGGAAGCCAATAAGTCTTATTACGGCTAGTCTAGGGTGGCATTCAAAGTTTTCCAGATCTTGCCCAAGGTGTTGTCAGTCACTGTTGTCATGCATTTTTTTTTTCGTCCTCTAATGGTTTCTGTACCCTGATTCAGCGGCTCCTAAGACGCTCATTGACTTCAATTAGACGTTAACTGGTGTTTTTGCTCTCTGTTCCCCCCTGTGCATCCCTGCCCCCAACTCTTGATTGCAACACAAAGAGCTACTGCAGCAGCGGCTTCTTTAGTTTGATGCTAATGCCTGTCCTCTCAGTGCTGCATACAAATGTCTCCTGACCGAGCCTCCCGTCGTCTTCTGCATGCTCTCCTGAGAGCTGCGATATGCTTCGCTTCAGCTTTTCTTTCGTGTCCTTGCTATGAACCTGTGAATATTTTTGCACAGACAAAGTTTTTTTTTTTTTGTTTGTGTAGTGATTATGGACTAAAAGGAGCAGAGCTATGAAGTAATGCTCTTGTTTCTGTGAAGTTTTTGTTTTAAGTAGTACTGCTTTTCTACAGTCTGAAGAGGCTGTAACTTGCAGGGCAGAGTTTTGGGGGGTTAATATTAGATTAATTTTCCGTGGGCTTAATTGACTTAATGTTGAAGCTGTCAGGTGTGATTATTCTCTTTGCTGCATTTAAAGAGTGCGACGCCAAGCGCACATACTTATTTTTAGGAGACAATTGTCAGTCCTCTGCATGCCTTCCTATTTCTAGCTCTTCCCTTTTCCCTTGCAAGTTGTTCTAGCTGATGTTTGCTTCATTGTGTTGCTTTCTTTGATAGACTCTACCATTTAATTAATGATGCAGTGATCTAAGCAGCATTGTTCCATCACAGTGAGGATGTCAGTGTTTTGAGCCATCTTATGTAAGAATATATGCACAATGATAATCGAGCACTTGCCTCTGTTTAACATTTAGTAAACCCCTGCTGAAGTTGTAATAGAGGGAGTTTGTTCAACAGACATTTTGTTGAACCAGTGCAGAGCCATATTGGACATTAACCTTTTCACACAAAGTGCTAGACTTTAAGAGTTCAAGGAAGCGGATGGAGTTTATTGAATTTAACCAAATGCAGAAACGGGAAGGCTGTTAAGTGTTCTCATTAGTTTGAATTTAAGACTCGATCAAAGTGAAACGATCATTTCTGCCACATGAGGAAGCCGAGTAATGCGAGTGGGTTGAATTCTCTGTTCGAATCTAAATTGCATTATGTGGCTTAATTTGTAACAGTACTCGTTCTCAATTTAGAAAAGGTGAGTCGATGCTTTTGTATACATCTGCTTTTTTTTTCCTCTCCCCAAAAGCGAATGTGTGAGTGAGATCTATAGTGTTGCTAACGTGCACCAAATGTCTTTTTTTTATCCTTTTAAATTTGCACTGCTCAGCATATGTAACACTATTTTTTTTTCCCCATGAAATAAATTTTCACCATTTATCAGAAGATATGACATTTTATAAACTGTTTTCTGGAGCACAGGGTTCCAGGAGGTTTGGCTATAGATTTCTCATCTCCTCTGTGCTGCAGAATACATAGTACACAAACTGGCGATGCAGTGACACATCCAACCTTCCTCTGCTGAGATTGATTGCCCCAGCTCGATATGAACCTTTGCATTTGTATTACAAAAATAAACTTGTGGATTTCTTTATATTTCTTCTCTTCAAATTCATCCCAGTCATCTCAAACTTTCATAGAATTTCAAAGCTAACAATTTCAAAGGAATATTCTTCTTCATACAAACTGAAAATGAAAGAAAAGTCCAAAAGCAAACCCTGTATCTTTTGAAATGGACAAATGGTTAAACCCATAAGCTGCAGGAATAAATAGAGTTTATACTTCACACTCTTTGTAAGGCAGTTGCTGACATTTGCACTGCCCATAGCCATTGATGATCACAAGTGCACCCTCCTCATGACTGGTCTCGTACTCATTATAGGGCACCTGTGTAGCCAGGTCCGCCATTGGCTGCCTCTGCTGGGTCCTCATCTGTCGCCGGTTCTGAATGGCCGAGCAATGGCGGATCCGCCTCAGAGTTGGAGGGCAGCATTTGCGTGATATGTACACTACAAAAATGATGAGAAAGAAGGAAAACAACAGAGCCATGGTACCAATGATGACCCTCTGGGTCAGCAATGTGTTGTCCATCGCAGAGTAGTCCTCTGTAACATCTGCCCCCTCCACCGTCATAGTAGTAGCGAGGGCAGTGCGTGGGGGTTGTGTGGTAGTGGTGGTAGTAGTGACAATCGTAAAGCTCCCAAAATCCTCTGCATAGAAGTCTTGCGTAGGGGTCTGCATATTTCCGAACAGGGAGCTCGTGATGTCAGGGAGCATGGCCTCCGTGCTGGTACTGGTCAGTACGACCGGGGCCGAGAAATTTTGGCAAAGTTGGAATCCGTAAACGGCATCCAGTATTTCCTCACCCTGTGCATACTCAGGACTGTAGCAGAGGATAGAATGCTCCCATCTACCCTTAAAGGTGCTCAGCCAAGTGGCCAAATTGCAGATCCGTTTGGTACATTCCCAAAGGTTGCTTGACAGCCCGATCACATTTAGGGACTTCCACATATCCATGGTTTGGCTGTCGAGGTTGCTCAGTTTGTTGTTATCCAGCAGCAGGATCTTGAGGCTGGGCAAAGTCTCGAACACCTCGGGGATAAGTACACGAATCTCGTTCCCAGTGAGATCCAATTTCTCCAGAGTTGTCCATTTCCACTCCATGGTAGATGTTAAGTTGTTGATCTTGTTCCACTGTAGATAAAGGAACTGGAGGGCGACCAGACGAGGGAAGTGAGCCAAGTTAATCTTGGTCAAGTGATTGTGTTCCAAATGGAGCTCCCGCAGCTTAATTAACCCGGCAAAGCCATTCCGGGCCAGGCTACGGAGCCGGTTGTTGCTCAGGCCAAGGTATTCCAAGCTCCGGCAGTCCCAGAAGGCCCGCACGGGTGTTGTGCGCAGGGAGTTTGATCGCAGGTGAAGGATCTGGAGTTTCCGAAGCCCGTGAAAGAGCTCAGGCTCCAGAGCAGTCATCTGGTTGAAGGAGAGATCCAAGATCTGCAGGTTGATGAGGTGGATGAAGGTTGTGTTTGGCAGCTTGGTGATGCGGTTTGAGCTCAGGTTAAGGTCCTTGAGCTTGTACAGCCCCTGGAAGGCATCCTCATGCACTGTGGTTATTTGGTTGTGGTCCAGGTGAAGCCAAGTGAGCTGGGTGAAGCCGAAGAACTGGTCTGAGCTGAGCTCGCTGATGCTGTTGTGTCTGAGTGAAAGTCCAAGGGCCCCTTTATCCACACCGTCTGGGGGCGCCAGGAGCCCCTGTGTGTCGCAGTAAAACTGCAGGTCTTCACATCGGCATTTCTGGGGGCAGGTTGTGCATGACACAGGAGGGAGGCACAGTAGCATGCTGATCACACAAAGTGCCGCTGGTGCTTGTCCCACCAATGGCCACCTTGAATGGAAACCTGGGTGGGTTTAAAGATAAGAAAATAAACCGGGGGGAGGGAAATCTAATCTCTGCAGTATACAGAAACAATTTTTCCCACTATCATGCGCGCTCTTCTGTATTTGTCAACATGAAGCAATCTGCCTGTTAATCCAGGAATTTTTAAGAACATTTGAGGGGAATGCTCACTCATTTTATTTATCATTTTAATGCATGTATTTATCATGTTTCATCATTTAGTATCAACTGCGATTTGTGTATATATATTGTTTATAATATCAGGTCCACATTAGTTTTATTTACTTATTCATTTCTATGATGCAGTGTATGTGTGTATATATATATGTGTGTATATATATATATATATATATATATATATATATATATATATATATATATATATATATATATATATATATATATATATATATATATATATATATATATATATTTATATATATATATATATATATTTATATATATATATATATATATATATATATATATATATATATATATATATATATATATATATATATATATATATATATATATATATATATATATATTTATATATATATATATATATATATTTATATATATATATATATATATATATATATTTATATATATATATATATATATATATATATTTATATATATATATATATATATATATTTATATATATATATATATATATATATATATTATATATATATATATATATATATATTTATATATATATATATATATATTATATATATATATATATATATATATATATATATATATATTTATTTATATATATATATATATATATTTATATATATATATATATATATATATATATATATATATTTATATATATATATATATATATATATATATATATATATATATATATATATATATATATATATATATATATATATATATATATATATATATATATATATATATTTATACACTGACAATATGACAACGTATGATTATATAGTCATACCTTATTATATACAATCTCTTTCCAGTGGCTCGTGTCATTTTTTCCCCCAATTATTTAATGTCAAGCATGCCAGATAAAAAAGCAGCGTTTTATGTATATAGATGTTTCCAGAGACCCTGCCAGCCACTGTCCCCCCTCCTACTCACTACATTGTCTATTCAGGTCCAGACTCTGTGAATAAAACGGATAACTTACCCATTCTTTTGTGCACATCGGAGGCTGCATTCAACTGTCTTTTTCCGCAGACTTTTGGAGCAGCCAGATGGAAGAGAAATCCAAAGGGAAAAAAGCCTTTTGGGTAAATACAAAAGGAATCAGGCTCTTCAGAAATAAAGTGCTGAGCCCCCCCAGTTGAATCGAATTCAGGAATTCCATGTCCTGGGATGCTGTTTTTTTTTTTTCTCCTCTCTCTTTTTCCTCCCTGTTATTTGCGTCTTTCCCTTTTTCCAGTCCTTTTCAATTCCCAGATTAAGAAAAGACGAACATTATTTGCCTTCCAAGAATCCTTAAATCTGAAGTTCAGGATTTGCATCCAAAGGAGCACTGCTGAGCAGATCTGTCCATCCCTTAGCTGCCTCTTTCCCTTTCCACCGCAATGATGTCAGCTCAATTGGTTAATTGAAGATCACACATTCCTCTTTCACCGCTCCGAGGTCCTTCATCCCTAACTTGTTGATGGCAGGCAGAGGCTGCGCTTGCGACGGCAGTTTCGTGTGTCTCTGCTGTGCTGTGTTGAGTTCTCGGCACCGAGGAAAGGAGATGCAGTGAGGGGGAAAAGCAGAGGAGAGGAGCTGAGATGTTATTCTGTGCTTTTGTTGCAGCCACTCACTGCTACAGAGTGGTGGCAGGCTGGCGTCGATCATCAGTGCAGTTTCTCTCTCTCTCTCTTTTTCCCTCCTCTCTCTCTCTCTTTGGTTCGCTCCCTGGCTCGCTCACTTTCCGCCTTGCACACTCGCACAGTGCTTTGGCGTTTGATTCAACGCACCCTCCCCCTCCCTTACTTTTTTCTCTGGTTCGTCACAGTCAGAATATTGATAACTGCAACGTGTTGCCGCAGTTCACAGCTGAAATTAACAATTGCCTTAAATCTCTTCATCTGCTTCCTGTCTGCTCAGCTACTACATATTTGTATGTTTGTTTATATTTGTAATTTGCTACTCTTGCTTGTTTGTAATAACCCATCTATAGCGGTAAAATAACATCTATCGTGTGCTTTTGTTTTAGTTGATGTGTGAATTTATGATAATAAGTTGACACTGGAAGCTCGTGGACAGTTTGATCTACAGTGACTTGCATTCTGATTGGCCCTTCCCTTCTCTCTCCCTTTTGCTCATTCAGGTTTTTAACACAAAACACGTCACAACCAAACCGACGTCACAGAGACCTTTTTACACTGCTGTCTATCTATCTGCGGTGGTGGGGATGGAGTCTGAATGCTGGACTTAATAGAGCATTCACACTGCATGGCGTCACAGGAGATTTCACTAAACATAGACATGCATTTTTCTACGCTCCCCTGTCATTTGGCTGATTTTTCTTCATGTGGGTTTGCTGAACTTAATATAATGGGAATTCATGTTTTATTGAATTTGTGCCTGACGTGTTGGATGACGGCCCTTTTGAGCTTACTGCCTAAGCTAAAGGAATAGATCTGGATACTTTTTTTGTTTGTTGTTTTAAATTTTAATACATATTTTTTTATACATAGTTTTATTATTGGTTTCACGGTGTCTGCGGGGTCTTAAAGTATTAAAAGTTGATAAATCAATTATGAGAGAATTAAAGCCCTTAAAAGGTATTAAAGTCTTAATCTCGTTTTGTCCGAGATAAGCTCTTAAATTATTTCAAGCATTGTCCAGTGTTTAAGTAATGTGGATTCATATTGAGCATTTATCGTAATGGCCATACACCCAAAGCGCCTCACAATCATGAGGGGGGGGGGGTCTCTCCACACTACCACCAGTGTGCAGCATCCACTTGGATGATGCGACGACAGACAAAGGACAAAAGCACTTATGCGCTCCCCACCAGTTATAGGTTGAGTGGAGAGACAGTGAAACAGCCAATTCTGTGTATGGGGATGATTGGGAGGCCATGATGGGTGAGGGAATTTGGCCAGGACACCGAGGTTACACCCCTACTCTTTATGAGAAGCGCCATGAGATTTTTAATGACCAGAGAGTCAGGGCATCGGCTTAACGTCTCATCCGAAAGACTGCGCTCACTGACAGTATGGTGTCCCCTTCACTTTTTACCGGGGCATTAGGACACGCACAGAATGCAGGTTGAGTGCCCCCTGCTGGCCCCCACTTCCAACAGCAACCTAGTTTTCTCATGTGGTCTCCTGTCCAGGTACTGACCAGGGTTAGCCCTGCTTAGCTTCGACTACAAAAAACAAACATACATAAATATATTTTTGTCCATCTACATGATTGGTTTGGGCCAGGCTGACCGTCAGACCAAGCTTCTCCGTCTGGTTGATGTCACAATTTGCGACTAACGTGGGAAGTTGATGTGGCGATGAAGATACACGTGTAGCGAAACAGACAGCAAAAAGGGAAAATATAAGTTTGTGTACTCCTGGTTGGAGAAAGTTTGAAGAGTGGCTGAAGCATGTCGCTGAAAACAACCACGTAATTTCTTTCAAGCTTCGTTTCTTCTGAGCTTATCCGAGTTCTGTTGCATGGTTGTGCTCCATTGATTTATTTAACTACAAATGTTCAAGTTAAAGTTTTGATACTAAGAATTTGGTGGCGGTTTATTCTGGGAAGGTCTTGAAAAGATATTGAAATTAGCCTTTTAGGATTCCTGCATATACCCTGGGTTTGCTAACTGTTTAGCTTACCTATTCAAACTCTATGAGCAATGCTTTCCGATCACTACCCCATTAAAATGACGCAGCTACAGCCATCAGTGCACTGCTTTTGTAACATTCTCTGCTTCCCATTTATTTCAAGACAATTATTGCCGGATGTCAAATCGCCTGCTGTGAAAAAATTATTCTTGTTTTTATAGATAATTATTGGTCTGTTGTAGTTGGTCTGTGCATTACCTGCTTTTTTCAGAATCTCACATAGTGTTAGATTCACAACCTTATGTCAAGTTAGAAAGCTTAACTATTATTTTTTTAATTAGAGTACATGCATTGGCATTTAATGAATGCAACCATTTTTAAAAAGTCTTCTTGATGCAGATAAGCCACTTAAACACATGCTTTTGCTTTTTATAAGCACGCGGCGTGAGTGTAGGTAGTGCTAAAATTGCCATTGTACCTGCTGTGCTTTAATTTGAACATCTGTGTTTCTTTTTTTGGGCTGGTCACTTTCCAAAATGACCCGAGCCATTTCGTGTCCGTATGATTTATTTGTTTGTCATCTTTTTCCATAGGTCATATTACTTTTTTACGGATACTGTGTGTAATCTGCCCTTAAGGGATGTCTCTGCTGACTGTTTTAAAATCTTTTTCTTTCTCCGCAAATCTGCAGGGAGATTAGTTCATGCTGCAAGCACGGCTTTGCCTGACTATCATTAACTATATGTGTGAAAACACCATGTAAACTAGTGTGAGGAATCAAATGACTGCCCAATTAAGTGCTGGTGCTTGAAGCAAAATCAATATTGAGCGATCCAAGTCATTTTGCCCTCTAGGGGAACATGCATTCGTATAACTCATATCCGTCAAGTTTTTATCATTACTTTTTTATGCAACGCATGAATGAAACATCTACGCTAATTAGGGTAATGTTTGTACAGCTCAATGAACACCTCACCTGATGGTTAGTGATTTAGAATTGACAGCCCCTCACCATTACGCTTGAGAGTCTGTTGTTCTGAAGTGCTTTTATATCCGACCGGCATGAAATCAGGAGGGGATTAAGGCCGATGGCGGTCACTCGCCTCCTACCGTGTACCACCCAGTGGGCTGAGGGTGGAGGGGGCCGAGCTGCCAGTGCCATTGCCATATTTCATTGACTGTCACGCTTTTGCTGCTTGTGCCCCTGTGACGGCCTTCCCCTAGGCTTTTCGCTGTGCTGAAGATTTACCTTCCCACTGCACATGAGCAATTTGTCTGGGGCATGTGAGTGAGATGCGCTCTTCCAACTCCAGCCAAACTGACTGGGAGGCCTTTTAAGTGTGGAAATTGCTAAGATTTATCTTTTAACATCAATTATTGTATCTTTGTGTTCGCTGACATGTGAACTCTGCATGACCAGGCTCAACTTTGTGCATTGTTACAAGGAGTTTGACTTGTTACACAAAGGGTTGTACTTGTACTTCAAAAAAAAAAAATAAATAAATAAATACTGCCTTTTTGGTTGCCTGAAACGTTGACTTGCAAGAAATGTCAAGCAAGAAAAGCATGTGCACATTGCACAAATTATTTGTATAGCACATTTCGCACACACTGGTGGTTATATTTTCACTTTAAATTAGTTACGGCTTGACGTCTGTGATAGATGTACTGCTATGAACTTTTTATTCTGAGTATATTGCTAAGTTAGATTTGGGCTATTTGACCTAAAATCAAAATCTCAATTAATTAAACATTTAATTCGATTACGATTAATGAATGATTATTGGGTAACACTTTATTTCGATGGTCCATTTGAGTATTAGTAGACTCTAGGACTGATCTGTGATTATAGAGACCCCCTAGAATGGTTGGCATCATTTCTTCGTATGTGTTGTCTTTGGTCCTTGACGGTTGGCATCATCTCTTTACAGGTTTTGCATCACATCAATGGCACTTCACAATTCAGGATCCCCAAATAACTTGGTGGACTATCCTATCTCTCTGTGCAGTGGATTGGATGAACACAATATTTTTTTTTTGAGGAAGAGGGAAGCGTACAAGGCATCAATGCTTAATATGACTTAATATATACATATTTTTTGCATCTGATTAATATGCATCGGACTCAGTGCAAGGTTTCTTTGCATGCCGTTTTGTTTTTTTGGCACCTATATATAAAAAAATGCATACCAACATTTTGGACGTCAGTGTGCAAAGACGTTAAGTGTGACTTATTCAGTAAGTTCAAGAAGAGCATTGGTTTCATTGTAATCCTTGATGTTTGGGGCTGGAGGAATCGGACACCAGTGCAAAAAGCATGTCCCATTTTAACTAATGTGCCTTTCCCTTCCATTCTTTCATTTTTTTCGTTGTTTTTTTTTATTCTTGCACAGCAGGAGAGCTATTTGTGTCATGAATTATTTCACGGGCTACTTAAGCCCAGCTCAGGAAAGTGACAGACAGAAACTCTGGCTTTTTGAGCTGAAAAATGGATTGGTGAAAGAATGTGGGCGTGTGCCTCCTGACAGCACCAGAAGTCACGTTAGTCATAAGAAACAATAATCGCCAAAGGGAGCGGGTGGGGTGGGGGGTGAAGATACCAAAACCCCTACAAAGTTTTTAAGAATGAAATGCTTGCCACAGGGGGTTATAACAATTCAAGTGACTCATGCTGTTTCACATTTTCTCCCACTGCAGAAGATGCATCTTATCCATCATATCTCATAAGTTTGTCTTGTCCTTTCAGCTCGCATCTTTAACTCCCACCTATCATTTTTCTATTTCCAAACAGCCCTGAATATAACTTTAAAAGAGGTTTTTCTAACTATTTTCCCCCGTTTGTTTTTAATCGCAGGCTGGACGTAAGGAGAAGAGCGATGCCCTCAACACGGCTATTGACAGAATGACTAAGAAGACCCGTGACCTCCGCAGACAGGTCTGTACACCACGAAACAATCATTTATTTACATTATATTTGATTCAAGGTTGTGTCTACCACGCTATTTACAGTAATTTTAATTGTAAAGGAGCTTTCCAAATGGTGCATATTATTACATTACGTTCAAAGTGAGAGTGTAAAAGTGTTGTGTACAATGCTCCCAGCTATTTTCAATGGAAAGACGTTAAGCCAGGGGTGCCCAAACTCAGTCCTGGAGGGCCACTGTCCTGCATATTTTAGTTCCAACCCCTATTAAACACCTCAACCAGCTAATCTAGCTTTACAAAATCTTCCTGGCAGGTGTGTTGAAGGAAGTTGGAGCTAAACTATAAAGGACATCAGCCCTCTAGGACCGAGTTTGGGCACCCCTGTGTTAAGCTGTTCAGTTGCTAAATGTTTTTAGATGATGTCATACATCAATATGCACATTACTGACGTCATCACATCCAACTGTTTCTGTTTGTTTAACAGGTTTATTTGATATTTATATTTGCAATGTTTATATATGCATGTCATTTGAATACAGTACTGTGTATTTGTATGTCAGCGTAGACATTACTGTAATCTCCCAGACATATTAAACTCAAGTTCAGAAACTGGGGTCTATTAAAGCTCTGGGATTGTAAACAAAATAAGATTAAACGGGCAATTTAAGTTATTAAAGTTAAAATACAGGATAAGCAGACGTTTGGACTGTGTATATATAAACCACCGGACAAAAGTTTTGTTGTTGATCCCGGTTGTAAAAGCAACAAATAATAACTGGACTTCTAGTTGATCAATTATAAAAGGTGGCAGAAGGTGGATCTTTCAGATGAATCATCTGTTGATCTGCATCCCAATCATCACTAATACTGCAGATGACCTACATGAACCAGCATGGACCAAAGATTCTCAGAAATCAGTCAAGTTTGGTGAAGAAAAATTCATGGTTTTGGGGTTGCATTCGGTATGGGGGCGTGCGAGAGATCTGCAGAGTTGATAGCAACATCAACAGCCTGAGGTATCAAGACATTTGTGCTGCCCATCACATTACAATCCACAGGAGAGGGCAAATTCTCCAGCAGGATAGCGCTCCTTCTCATACTTCAGCCTCCACATCAAAGCTCCTAAAAGCAAAGAAGGTCAAGGTGCTCCAGGATTGGCCAGCCCAGTCACCAGACATGAGCATTATTGAGCATGTCTAATGTAAGATGGAGGAGGCATTTCCGAAGATTCTTGATGAACTCTGGGAGTCCTGCAAGAACACTTTCTTTGCCATTCCAGATGACTTTATTAATCAGTGATGTGAGTCATGTCAGAGATGTATGGATGCAGTCCTCCAAGCTCATGATGGAGTCAGACACCATATTCATCGTTTCTCCACTGCAGCAGGACTTTATATTCTATACTGGACATTATTTCTGTTAATGACAAGACTTTTGTTTAAGCAAAGTCAGACCTTTTCTGTTTTAATTAAATAATTAAAATGTTATTTTATTGTGGTAAAATAAGTATAGTCTAGAGGGCTTTGCCCATAATACAAGCCACTTCTGATACCAAGTGATAAACTAGAAGTTAAGTATTATTCGTTGGTCTAAAACTTGGATCATAGGCTTTTGACTTTTGTCAGGTAGTGTATGTAATGATAGATTCTTGCATCCAGTTTTTGATTACAAACTCTGCATCAAATGGATCTGAGCAAAGTCAGACCTTTCTGTCCTGATGAAATCATTAAAAATCAAGACATGTTCATATTTTATTCTGGTAAAATAAACGTAATCTACAGGCCTTTGCCTTTCATAAGCTACTTCTGATACCAAATGATCAACTAGAATTTAAGCTATTATTTGTTGTTCCTAAAACTTGGATAAGCGACAACACTTTTTTTTTCAGGTAGTTTAGAAGATTTATTTGCAGTTATACAATATTTAGTGTACTTTTTAAAAACGTGGTGTATGTATAAAACATTTTCCATTATGTGATCTGGCAATGTAGGTTTGGCATCATTACAGGTGTTAACAGGAGTATTTTAGCTCCTTCATGGTGGTAATGTATCTGGACAGTTCTTAAAGATGCATGTTGTTTACATTATATGTTATAAATGAATACACCAAACCCAGGTGCTCACGATGATCATATACAAGCTAAGGATTTGTGTTTGTGTGTTTATAATTTCAGCTGCGGAAGGCTGTGATGGACCACGTGTCGGACTCTTTTCTGGAGACCAATGTTCCTCTGCTGGTATTGATCGAAGCTGCCAAGAATGGTAATGAAAAGGAGGTGAAGGAATATGCCCAAGTTTTCCGTGAGCACGCCAACAAACTGATTGAGGTAGGCACCTGTTTTCTCCTCTATGAAGTGCCAATTACTGTCCCTCGTCTATTGCGGATTTTAATTTCTGGATTTGCTTCAAAACAAATGATGGAACATTATTTGTACTCATCCAGACTAGCTGTTCCTTTGTTGAACATGGCATCTCAAAGAGCACGCTTGACTTGAAGGAAACCGCTGATTGTTAGTCTGTCGTCTATAGTTAAGACATTGATCTTTGTAGTATTTTTGCATTAGACAGATCAGCCTTCAGGGTGTTTATTGTGGGCTTATTAAATCTGTGTTTTTGTAGTAGCTGTCACGTACATGATAAGTGTGAGATGTTTTGGCAGACTAGATTAAATGTAGAGAGGATGGACCGATTAGGGAGTTTATAAACTGTATTTTTTGGGGGGGGGATTTATATTTTAGGTACCTGTGCTTGAAAGGGGGTGATTTTAAGAGACTCTTTGTATTTGCAAGGGTTTTAGTATGCTGACAGCATGCTGCAGAGAAGTTGCATCTCTAAATTCATCCCCATCAAAGCATCGCTTTTGTAACAAATTCGCCGCCTTCAACAGATTTGAAGACAATTACTGTCAGACTTCAAATCGCTTGCTGTGAGCAACGTTCCCATTATTATGCCTAATCTGTAGATCTTGTAAGGACTGTGATGGTTTTGTGCAATGGAAGTTTTTAAATATTTAGCTTTATTTGTTAGATCATGAGAAGTGTGTAGGATGTCTGTCAGCTGCTGTATTGGCGGGTCGAGCACTTCAACATGAGCCCAAAACAAACCCCAGTTATACTAGATGATTCTGAGATCCTTCAAGATTGCTAATTTAAAAAAGGCCCACCCACAAAGCGTAAGAAATCCCGGCTGTCACTCATGCAAGCATTCGGTACATGCTTGAAAGAGGAAGAACTTCAGATTTCAGCATGAAAGCTGAAATACAACAGCATGAATTTTAATCGATAGCCAGCACCATCGCTATTTATGCAGGGATGCATCGGAAGTCTCCGTGTCATGACTGTTAGATCCAAGCAAGCGCCATACAGCCCTTTTATCTTCTGTGCTTCATATTTTTTGTGAAGTGTCAGATAGGAGTCAACAAATGGCACAAATGCAGCAGAGCTGCTGGCTTTACAATGCCGCAGCCGAGCAATCACTGCATTTGTATGGACGGTCACAACTGCGAATCACATTTTAAGCCCAGCCAAAGAGCGAAACTCCTCCGAGCCCAAGGTTAAGTGCTGCCTCGGTGGGGAAACGCGAAACAGCTGGATATCCGCTGTCTTATTGATGGACTTCATGAAAGAATCTGCATTGTCGTTTCTGTTTGCGGCAAACGTATTCAAGACCGATAAATAGGCTGCGTCTCTTGTGGCGCTTTATTTTCCAGATAGATGTTTTTCATGCCGAATCACTGGGGGTTTTCTATCTCATGCTCGCATTGGCAGGGCCAGCGACAAGCTGACAGAAATGTTAGCTATCCTCATTAGTTTTTCAAATCTGTTCATCTTTAGTCCCTGTGGTAACACGTCATCCACCGACATTTCAGGCTGACCTCTCCCCACAGGGGGCAGGCCGGCCCTCGTGTGACACGCGGCGTACAGGGGACGGACTGGAGACGGAAATCAGTGAAGGGAAAAGGAGGGGTAATGAGTAAAAGCCTTAGAGTCTCACCAGGGGCTAAAGATAGTCGAAGCACAAGACGTCTGCAGAAGTCACATCCGTCTCCCTCTCTGCCTCTTTTCTCTCTTCCTCCTGTCTGTCACAGGCTTTATCGTTGCCTTGATTTGACACCAGTCAGTGGTTGCACCATATGGATTCCAACCTTAATCCAAACACAGATTACATGAACAAAACATGGGCTCATTTTGATAATTCCATTTTAGAGGCATTTACGAACCATTGTGGTTTACGCCGCCGTGCCAAAGCAAGGTCTGGATTCATCCTTGCATGTGTTAAACGCAATTCGTGTTTTGTTAAATCGCTCAGAGGAGGTGTGTTTTCTACTGCGGTAAAGTGTAATAGCGCATCTGTGCACAGGTTGGAAGTTTATTTCCACTCATTATCTGAAACCTGTTTACACTTTCAATACTGAGTGAGCAGATGGGCTTTTTTATTCTGTTAGTTATTTTTTAATAATTAAAGTAAGTGATCTAGATATGACAGATTCTCACACGTTGTCTTTAGAATAGGCAATTATAAATGTATTAAGCCTGTATGAGCTATGACTCATTTTCTTTCGGGTGTTGGCAATAATAATAGTAATAATAGTAGTAATAATATTATTAATAATAATAACAATAGCAGCGATGATGATGATAATAATAATAATAATAATAATAATAATAAAAGTAGTAATAATAATAATAATAACAATAATAATAAAAGCAATAATAATAGCAATGATAGTAATAATAGTAGTAGTAGTAATAATAATATTAATAATATTAATAATAATAATAAAAGTAATAGTAGTAGTAAAAAAATTATAATATTAATAAAAATAATATTAATAAAAAAATAAAAATAATAATAGTAGTACTACTACTACTACTACTACTACTACTAATAATAATAATAATAATAATAATAATAATAATAAAAGTAAAAATAATAATGATGAAATTAAGAATAATAATAATCATCATCATAATAATAAATAGTAATAATGAAAGTAATAATAATAATAATAATGAAATTAATAATAATAATAATAATAATAATAATAATACTCATCATAACAATAAATAATAATATTAATAGTTAAAGTAATAATAATAATAATAATAATAAAAGTAATAATAATAATAATAATAATAAAATTAATAATAATAATAATAATATTCATCATCATAATAATAAATAGTAATACTGAAAGTAATAATAATAATAATGAAATTAATAATAATAATAATAATACTCATCATAACAATAAATAATAATAGTAATAGTTAAAGTAATAATAATAATAATAAAAGTAATAATAATAATAATAATAATAAAAAAATTAAGAATAATAATAATTCATCATCATAATAATAAATAGTAATAATGAAAGTAATAATAATAATGAAATTAATAATAATAATAATAATAATAATAATAATAATAATAATAATAATAATAATAATAATAATACTCATCATAACAATAAATAATAATAGTAATAGTTAAAGTAATAATAATAGTAATAATAGTAATAATGAAAGTAATTATAAAATTAATAATAATAATAATGATAATAATGATAATAATGAAAGTAATAATAATAATAATAATAATAATGAAAGTAATAATAATAACAATGAAATTAATAATAATAATAATAATAATAATGATAATAATAATAATAATAATAATAATAATAATAATAATAATAATAATAATAATGAAATATTACTAATAGTAGTAGTAGTAGTAGTAGTAATATTAATAATAAGCATTACTATCAGGGCTGATGAGGCTTGTTTAACTCGTTAGGATTCTGCAGTTTGATAGGGAACCTGCAGCTAAAATTGTCTGCTGTGTGTAGTGTAATCTATTAAATGTCCAGCAAAGTGTAATGCATTAAATATGAGCATTTTGTGAGGTTGTTGCGGCGGGGATTTATCTAAAGCTGACAATTTCATAACTCTTATAACTTTATAAATAACTTGCACAAAGCAGTGCTTTACTTGCAGCTATCATGCTGCTTCACTTTCATTGTGTTTGCGGAGTTGTGTCATTGTGCAACAAGTTATGCTTATAGCCTAGCTTTAAAATATTAAGGAAACTTCTTAATATTGCCTAAATGTCAGCACCACAAATAAGCTGACATTTTCTTTTGTCCAATATACTAGATTGCATTTTAACTTGGTATAAAATAGAATATATCTTGTTTATTTTGAAAAGTCTTAATAAAATGACAAAGAACAGGCTGGAAAGTTTTACATTAATCATTACAGCATATAGAAAACCTATTTATTAAATTCACCAAAGCACCACCAACAAGCTGATCTCGCCATAAAACATGATTCATTAGAATAAGAAAGTTAAGGTACTATTAGACAAGATTTTTATAATGAAAACACTTTGGAAGTTTTTAAAAAGAGATCACCAGGACAAATTTAAATCAATTGTTTAAATTATTATTTTTGAGCATTTATTAAATATCTAATTGGAAAATCATATTGAACACTTAATCTACAGTTTTTATGAATTTATTTTTTTATTTATATTTTTATAAATGTTTGTATCATCTGTTGTTGAAATATGAAGTTGTTCTCATGTAATGTTCTTATGTATATTGATCTTGCTGTGAACTAGTTAAGTTGCTGATGAATCAATCAAAATATAAATAAATAAAAATAAATAAAATAATAAATATAAATGAACAATATGAAGTGATAAATAAATAAATAGAGAAACATACAATAAAAATAAATATAAATAAACAATAAATAAATAAAAATAAATGAATAAACAAACAAAATAAACAAATAAATAAATTAAATTTCAAATTAAAATAAAAAATATATAAACAAATTAACAATAAATAAATAAATAAATAAATAAAAAAATAAGTAAATTACCATAAATACATAATGAATAAATAGATTCATCAAATTAAAAAAATATATTAATTTTAAATAAAGTACTTTAATAAAATAAAACTAAAATGAAAAAAAATCTAAATAAATAAAATTCACCTACTTTAGGTACATAAAAGTGTACTTAGCATTAGAAAAACAAGAATTAAATTATGATTCAGTATATGGTGCATACTCCAATATGAAATTTATGAAAGCATAAAAACCATAAGACGTTTTGAGTTAACTACATTTTTTTTCAAAAAAAAAAAAATAAATAAAATAATAATTATTATTATTATCATCATCTTAGGACGTTTTGAGTTTATAACTACATTTTTGAAAACAATTATTATTATTATTATTATTATTATTATTATTATTATTATTATTATTGTTGTTGTTTATAATAATAATAATAATAATAATAATAATAATATTATGATGATGATGATGATGATGAGAAAAATCATAATGTAAATAAATGATGATAATAATATTAAAAATGTAGCTTTTTGATTTTGTTGCCAATAGAAAAATAAAAAAAACAATTTATTCCTGAAAATGCTTGTGCTAAAACAACTAACGCGTCACTTCTTGTGGTTTATTCCTTCAGTGTAAAGCAAATTACTGATGCACTAAGCCTGTACTGCAGCAGTGTGGAGGTCAGCTTATTCGTGACCTTGCACTGCCTGTTTTGTTTGGTAGAGGGTTGGTAAAGGGGTTTTAAATATGTAGGTTATGAAAAAAACGCATTGTCTGGAATAGCTGGAGCGTCTCACTTCTGGTTAGTATCCAATCTGTTGGCAGGGAGATGTCGTCTTGTGCATTAGGGATTTTTCCTGCATTCATGTAGTTGCCTTCTGTTACAAAATGAACACGGTGGGTTGAAAATGATGTGCCATATATGGGAGTTCCTCTGTTTGCCGATGGCTTTCATCACTAAGAATGGTCTAATATATATTTGACAGGCAGCCTTGCAGCAGGAGATGGTTGTGAAGGGGAAACTTTACCCTTTCTTAACTCTGCGCACTTGTCCTTTACTATGCTTAAGTGATAACCCTGAACTTTTATTATGCTGAGCTTTTGCTTTTATTTCCAGAAAAGATCGAGAATTGAAAGTGACTAAAAATGAAAGATGTTCTTATATAATGCATGCCAAGTGATGCTCAGTCTTTGAAGAGAGGCTGTAGTGTGCTCATGCATCACAGATTTTTATCAAATCAAATATTTAAGATAAATTACAAACTTTACTACAGCTGATCACAGATAGACTTTAGGACTACACAGTATTTGGTTTCAGCATTGATGTTGTAATGTGCACATCTGCAATCGTAACAACACTGGGTCTTCAATGTCAGATAGGGGTTATTGTTAACAAGTGTTTAAAGCTTGTAGATTAATTGCAAATTAATTGTGAATTGACACCATTGTGAAATTAAAATTTATAAAAAATGCATTTGATTAGTTTTTCTATTTAACATGTTAGTTTAAAACATTTGGGCATGAGAAACTAACTTTTATGGCTTTATTGAAGATTAACTTCATTTATATATATTTACATTTATATTTCATGGTGTCCGTGGGGTCTTCAAATGTCTTAATTTTCAAAAACAAGACTTGGTTTTGCCAAAGTAGAGTCATTACCATTTTCATGCGGAAGAGGAGGTAGGGTGAGGTTATGCGCTCGTGCACTCAGTTCGGATGTACAAAGACAATATGCGTGGGATGCGGCGTACGCAGTGTTTCATACATCTAAATTTTTTTACTGCGTACACACGTTTACAGCTTTGTGTGTACGCAATGTTTTAGTATGATTTCAACGCAAATCTTCATACATGAGGCCCCTGGTGTCCATTTGGATGACTATAGTAAGCGGGAAAAAAAAAATTACAAATGTATCATCACTTAGCACCTCATGTGAAAGGGCCGGGCTATTGTGATGCACACGTGAAACCGCGAGATCAGTATACATAGGTTGTAAATTACAATTTGTAATGTGAATTTCAATTTATTTTTATTCTCTCTCTTAGTAAATTACAGCAATATCGCCCTGCAGCCCAAGACCGGTTACTCACTGAAGCTAAGCAGGGCTGAGCCTTGTTAGTACCTGGATGGGAGACCACTAGGGAACACCAGGTTGCTGTTGGAAGTGGTGTTAGTGAGGCCAGCAGGGGGCGCTCAACCTGTGGTCTATGTGAGTCCTAATGCCCCAGTAAAAGTGAGGGTGACATTACACTGTCAGTGGGCGCCGTCTTTCGGATGAGACGTTAAACTGAGGTCCCGACTTTCTGTGGTCATTAAAAATCCCATGGCACTTCTCGTAAAAGAGTAGGGGTGTAACCCCGGTGTCCTGGCCAAAGTCCCTCTATCGGCCCATACGATCATGGCCTCCCCCAATCATCCCCTTCCACCGAATTGGCTCTATCACTGTCTCTCCACTCCACCAATAGCTGGTGTGTGGTGAGCGCACTGGCGCCGTTGTCCTGTGGCTGCCGTCTCATCATCCAAGTGGATGCTGCACACTGGTGGAGGTGTAGAGAGACCCCCCTCATGATTGTGAAGCGCTTTGGGTGTATGACCATACACAATGAATGCACTATATAAATACACACATTACTCATTACATTACTTAATTTCTTTTCTCTCAAAAATATGACACGAGAAGTTTACCTAAGATAAATGCATAAATATAATAAAAGAGAAAATTTCCCGCACAACAAAGATTCTCTTGTGCACCCCTGGTGGTCAGACTGCGCACCCCAGTTTGGGAACCACTGCAATAAATAACAACAACAACATGGTTATGCAATTTGATTTACTAGTGAAATAAAAACATATCATATTGCAATATATATTACAGAAAAACTAAATATTGCAATCATTTTGTTTTCCAATATCATTCAGCCCTGATAAACACAATGCATTGTCAACCACAATAAAGAGCAACTCTATTGAAAAGAAAAACCAGATTATCAGTTGTTCCTGAAAATCTCATAGTAATTTTGATTCAAGTATGATCATCCTGCACAAAATGATAACCTGCTTCTACAAACGTGGCCCACATTCCACAAATAAGTGAGGAGATTTATAGTGTAATCCATTTTTTCCCCTCTCGTTCTGTTTAGAGTTTAAATATGGATGTGATTGTTGCTGTAGGGAGGACGTTTAATTTGCTGTACGATGAAGCATCCATGGCTACGACTGCAATGGAACTGCAGCCAAATTTTCTCTCCCCTCGCTGTCTTTTTTACGCCCGCAGAAGGCATGAAGTCGACACTCTCTGGGGGCTGGAAGAAGTGCCAGCTACGCATCTCATCTCGCTCTCTCTCTCTTGGTTGCATTTGCAGATACCACCATTCATATAGTATCTTTTATAGAGGCATTAGCGTTGTAGTCACTGCTGTAGGTGGAGACCCTTCTGGCAACCATCATACATCCCAGGAGTACTCCGCCGTTACCTGTTTGCTAATTTCACCTTTTTGTTTTTTCTTCACCCCATTCAGAAAGCCACTTATATTGACTTTGAACTTCTGAGCATGCAGGAAGATCCGTCGCTTGGCTCTGAGTGTCAGTTCTTGGTCGCTGAAACGGTGGCAGTTTGGTTTTTATACCGTGAAATGCATCATTCCTGAAGCAGGATAAAAATAGAGCAAGCTTAGTTTTATTGCCTCAAGGCCTTGTTCTCAAAGGTTCCTGGCTGCTCAAGGAACACCGAGATTGTGCAGGGACTAAACTACCAAGTGGTACAGAAAATGAGAGGAAGAGTCATGGAGAGGGAGAGAGAGAGAGTGAGAGAGGAAAGGAATGAGTTGGCATTGCCGTTTAATAAACGTCACTTATTTTTGTGTTAAATTAGAGCTTTCTGGCTTTTGCATTAATACAATTTGCTTTTCAAGGTAGAATTATTGTTATTAATTAACCAATAAGTAATAATTTTGCCTTAATATCTATTACACAGCAGCAAATTAGGACTTTAAAGTAGTAATTGGGTTTCTGCATTTGGCGGGATTATAATTATGGTGTTATATAGGATTGTATTTGTTTTTATCTATCTGCACCCCTCTGATTACTAATAGCAACCTGTACATTAGAGCTGCACGTTTCTGGCTAAAATAAGAATCGCAAATTTTTAATTTATTTTTTGCTAAAAATAAAGATTACGATTTTCTCACGGTTCTGTATATGTAAAATAAAGGTATGGTAAAAACAAACATATGGCACAACAATTATAATAATATTATGTTTAGGTCTACTGGTTTTTATAAATCTATTCTACTTATAATAATTCTGATGTTGAATTATGTTTGAGATATGTGCTTGCAATCTGTCATATTAGACAATTTTATTCACTGGTAAAATCAGACATTTGCCATTATCAGATTATATTCAACAATATATAGACTAGAGTAGTTATACTGACATTGTAAACATTTATTTTCATGCACAACTTTTGGTTCGCTAATTATAACTCTAAAATGCAATATGATCATTTAAATGAAGTGCACACTTTCGGTTTCATTTTAACTGCAAAGTGCTTGTTCATACTTCACGCACGGCTCCCAAACAACCACTCTGTGCCACAAACTGAATATTATTTACAACTGTATTACCTGTTACTCGTAACATATGCAGGTTCTGTTCACTAAAGTAGACGTGCGCGCGTCTATCATTAAGTGGAGCACGGGCGCCCTCTCTGTGATAACAGCTCACGGTCAGCAGCTCACGTCACGCGTGATTTCCCGGCCGCGAAAACATCATTATATGAAGACAAAAATGACATTTTTAGGTGAATTATACCTAAAAAAATACATTATGTAACTCATTCAACATCATTTGGAGGTGTCGATGTCAGTGAGCAATGTATGTGAAACAATGAAAAGACTCGTGTGGCCGCCTTTTCTTCTCTCCTGAACTTGAAAATATGATTGGCAGAATCGTAGAAATGCTGGATTAAGATCGTCTAGGGGGTCGAATCGAGATCGCGATATTTTAACGATTAATTGTGCAGCTCTACTGTACATCTATTCATCTATTGTTACTCTCTATTTATAACTAATGCAACCTATATATAATGTTCATAGTGCATCCATCTGTAAGTGGTACCCATAGTTTTTTCTGTAATTGCTCTTTATAACTTATCCTGCACTTGCTGCTGTTGCATTCCTTTTAAGACCGAAAGTGCGTTTAATTGCCTTGTACTTGTACATGTGTAATAACTATTAAGTTTAATCCAATTTAATCGATCTAATTAGGAAAATAGAATACGATCATGCAGAATATCTGCTTTTATAAGTAATAAACAGTCTTAATAATAGGTCGGTAGTAAGCCACTATTAATAGTGAGAATTGTTATTTAAACTAAACTGTTGCCCTAACTTTTTACTTGCCACATTCAATAACTTCAATATTCATTATGAATATTTAAATGATTAATGAGCAGCAATGTCATTATTTGGCTTTAAAACCACAAGGTGGATGTAAAAATCATCATGAGTATATGAAAGCCTGTTAAGATTTTTTTTTTTTTGTATGATATATATTGCACCAAATATACAGCGATAAACGATATCATTGTTATTTTAAAACCATTTTATGCAACTCATTATATAACACCAGAATGGCAATATAATATCATCACAGTGCAGGTGCACTCTTTCAAAGAACACTTTATATTGTATTCTTAGGAATATTTCATTTAATTATTTATTTTAACAATTTAAAAATTTGGGACTGGAATCAGAATGTGAAAATTCATATCCCAAATATATAATAAATGTTAAAGTGCAAGATAACAGAGGCTTTGATATCTGCTAGCAGATCTATTTTCACTTGTCAGACAACCACATTAAAATATACTATAGTGATATACCGTAAATACTATAGTGTTTAACCATACTGACACCTCCAGCAGAGATGGAAGTGTTCAATCAGCTAAAATGTTGCTAGAATTGGTTTTAATGTATGTAAGATATATATATATTGGATCCCCCAAAATGATTGAGGGCACGTCCATGTGTTGTGCGATAAGTCCATATATTGATTGTAACAGGTCTAAGTATATGATAAACACATTGGACTTTGGTTCATAATAAAAAAATCTACGCATGTTAAGAGTGGTGACAATGTTGTGACACTGTACTGAGTCTATCGAACTATCTATATTCCATTTAACGACTGAACGTATTTGTCATTAGTTTTAAATAACTTTTTTCTAGAGTTCTCTCTGAATCTTACCATTATTGATCAACAATTTCATTATTTGGCTTTTAAACCAAAAGACGGAAGTGAAAATCATCAGAGGTATATGATAAACGCATTGGGCTGATTGACAACTTTATAGGTGTAAAAAAAGATTTATGGTTTATTATAAGAAGCTCTGCATGTTCAGTGCCGTGACAATGTTGTGACACTGTACTTAGTCTGTCTATATTCCATATAAAGGCTGTACGTATTTGTCATTAATTTTAAATAAATAGCTTTTTTGGGGTTTTCTTTCTGAATCTTACACGTATTGATCAGCAATTTACATATTTGGCTTAAAAACCAAAAGATGCTAATGAAAATCATCATGAATTTATGATGAACGCATTGCGCTAATTAGACAACTTTATAGGTGTAAAAATAACCTTTGGTTATTAATGAAAACCTCTGCATGTTCAGTGCGGTGACAATGTTTTGACAACACTGTACTGAGTTTAATAAATTTCATATAAACGCTGTGAGTATTCATCATGAACCTGAGTAGAGAGCTTTTTCTGGAGTTTTCTCTCTGAATCTTACACTTACTGATCAGCAATTTTATCATTTGGCTTTTAATACCCAAAGATGGAAGTAAAAATCAGCATGAGTATATTATGAACACGTTGGGCTGATAACTTTTATAGTTGTACAATAGCATTTATGGCATTTATTTGTAAAAAGCCTGTTCTTAACTATGGTCTTCGCTCACAGGATATTTATTTACTCTCTGTCCCTAAAGTGTGGACTGAGATGGGAAAAAAGGCTTTTAAGTACGCAGCACCTTTTGCTTGGAATAATCTGCAAACACAGTTGCAGTTCAAAGACTTGATTTCACTAAATGCTTTTAAAAAGACTAAGTTTTAGAAGGTTTGTAGATCTTTTGAATAGTTGTCAGTGTGATTCATGTTAGCTGTAAATTGTTTTTTGTTTGTTGTCTGTTGTCTGTTGGCCAGGACGCTCTTGTAAAAGAGATTTTTAATCTCAATGTGTCTTTCCTGGTAAAATAAAAGTTATAATAATAATAATAATAATAATGGCTAATAGGGCTGCAGGATATTGGAAAAATCTGACATTGCAATATTTTTTTCTCTGCTTTAAATATACTGTATACACTTTCCCCAGATGACTTGAGAACTGCTATTTAGGAATAATTTATTTATTCAGATAACTTGGAGTGATTCTGTAGGGGAGTGAATCATTCATAAATGTCAAAAAAACAAATCCAAAGCTGTGGTAAAAATGAAATTAAGGGTGTTTTATGGTTTCGGAGCAGTCAAATAGCATTCAGGTACAGGATTAGAATAATAAAATGTAAAATAACACTGTAAAAGTCTTAACTGGATCCATAAATTAATAAAATTGTTCTTTATTAAAGTTACAAATGGTCAAATTTCTTGTGCCTGATTACATTTGCTATCAGGCCTTATTCTTACACTTCACATTCACTCCATTTTGTTTTAATGCTGTAATAACACCAGCATTCTCATGTGTAGTTTCTCTTTGCCAACTATAATCATAACTCAACGTAGATCCTGCGATGTGCACATTGCGATACTGATACTAAAACGATCTATTGTACAATCTTAATGGCCAATAATAAAAGCTATGCATGTTCAGTGCAGTGTCAATGTTTTGACATGGTATCGTCATTTAAATTCTTTATAAAGGCGGCAAGTATTTGTCATGAACCTAAATAAATAGCTTTTTTTTTTTAGTTTTCTCTCTGAATATTGCACTTATTTCCAGTTTATCTATGTGGGAAGGTGTACCCACCAGTGAGATTGGACTCCTTATTTACCTAAATGGGAAATGAGAATGGGCTCACTATGAACGCTTTTCCCCTTTACTGATTCTGCTTGATACTTGCAAATGAACCTTGCAAAAGACGTCGGTGGAGTTGTTTTTCAGCTTCGTGTTGTGAGCTTTAGAAACACTGCGAGTGTATCTGCTGTGCTGCGTGTACTGTATGTACTCGAAAGCTTCTGAAAGAACAAACTTGCCCCTCTGTTGACCCGCCGATGCCACAGAGGGGTGAAAAACCAGCTGCACTGATGGGATGTTGCTGTATGATTGAAAGACCTCAGGAAGAGGATCAGCAGTTGAATGGAAATGACTCTAAAATTATGCGGAGCTGCAAGCCATTGATTGACATCTTGATTGTTGCGGGTCAAGCTAGTTAGTGTTAGACTTGCTTAAATCAGAGATGCTATTAAAATGCCTTTGTTGTAACACTCTCATTAGCTCGGGTTGTAGCACAGCGAGTGGAAACTGTAGGAGATGCAAAAATAAAATAAGTGCATTGGAATATTAGTTGTTTAAGTAAGCGTTAGGTTTAATTTGGGCATAATTGTGTATACTGTAAATGCAGATTCTATTTGTAAAAGAGAAATACCCAAAAATTCAATGTCAAAGCTGATATGCGCACTCTGAAATCCCATAGATTCCCCATGTTAAACAAAATAAAAATGTCATTTCTTTTCAGTCCGTCTCTTCTCCTTCGTAATTGTTTGTTTTGCGTTAGGAGCTTAGAATGGAGTTAACATCTCACAGACAAAAGTTAAGATTGCTAGATTGCTATAAACTCACAATTACACACTTTATCCTTTAGCGAAAGATGCTTTTAGTGTAAAAGAGAAAAAAAAAAAAAAAACGCTGAATCCAGGAGAATAAAACACTGCAGCAAATCTTCCATGACCTTTCTCAGTGCCTGATTGGCTGCTTCTGCAGTAAAGCACTGGAGTTTATTTTACAGTTGCTTGTGTTTCATTTACTCTCCTAGCCCACTAGCAGAAAACTAGTGTGGAATGCTGTCATAAGTAGGGCTGCTTGATTATTTGAAATATATTCATTATTATTTTGGTCATAATTGTAATCAGGATTATTTAAAAAGATTATCATGTCCAAAAAGTTTTATATATGTCTATGTTTATGTATGTATGTGTATGGTATGCATGTATGTACGTGTATGTAAATATATATATATATAGAAGGTTTATTGTGAAAACCTGATTTATTGGGATGTATACATACATACATACATACATACATACATACATACATATACATACATATATATATATATATATATATATATATATATATATATATATATACACACACACACACACACACACATATATATATATATAAATATATATATATATATATATATATATATATATATATATATATATGCACACACACACACACACACACACACACACACACATATATATATATATATATATATATATATATATATATATATATATATATATATATATATATATATATATATATATATATATATATATCCCAATAAATAAGGTTGATAGTACACCTATACATGTCAGGTTTTCACAATTAACCTTCTTAATAGGAAGAATGGGTCAAACAGTACTCACAACGATTATGGAAAGCAGTGCTTCCCACAGGTTTAAAATATGCATGCGGTGGTACACAGGTTGAAACACACCTTTTGCCCATGGCACATGGTCACCTACATGCGACAGTGATTTTTAACAATATTTTTATTTATTATACACTGTCCTTTCAATGGGTGAAAATTTTTCTATTTATTTATTTTGTATTAAGACTGTTGAATAAAGAAATCCGCTATTTGTTTCTTTTATTCTGTTCAGGAGCCATGTGCACCCATTGACACCTGCTGCTGACATTTTGTACAGTATTGCCAAAGCATGTAAGATGCCTTTAAAAATATGTAATATTTGGATAGAAGCATCTGCTAAATGACTAAATGTAAATGTAAATATCAGCATCAAATAAAAAAAAATAGAGCAAATGAGAAATAAATGTCATAAAGAAATAAAAACATAGAATAAAAATCTCTAAAAAGTATAAAAATTACAAGAATAAAGTGTAGAATATTTAAATTAGGTAAATGAGTAAATAAAGCATTTCTAACATATAGATTTTGCGGCCAGTTTAAATGTATTCTCAACCTCTTTCAGTAAATAAAATAGTTTATCTGATTCATTTAGATCAAATAATGAATTATTCCATGTTTCTCTCAGCCTTTCGGCTGTGCACGTGCTGTCAGCTGTAAAGTAAATTGAAAGTAAATCAAGCTTCAAATAAAAATGACAACGACTCAAAGCGAAAACCAAAAGTCGAACCCCAGATATTTTGAGAGATTTAGAAACCCCGGACGAAAAAGTCTCAAAAAGGCGCATCTCTTGAGTCTGCAGAACACATGAGATTGTCTGTGGGAGTGTTGACAGTTCTTGCATACACACAAGAAGTAGGAAACATGTGGAATAGATGATTTTCTTCTAGTTAACCTACAAAAGTCCTTCAGTTGTGAGCAGTGTGATTTATTTTAAATTTTTATTTTTTGTATTTTTTTTTATTAGTAGTTATAAAAGAAGTCAGTGCTGTTTCCTTTCACTTTCACATGCTGTTTCATTAGCTCTTTGTGCTTAGTACTTTTTTTATAGCAAACCGGGATTAATGGGAGTAATCACTGTGCACCTCATTTTGACATTTCTGCATGTATTCGACTATTTAGGCCAGGGATGTCGAACTCAAGTCCTGGAGGGCCGCAGCTCTGCACAGTTTAGTTTCAACTCTAATTAAACAGGGGTACGCGTGTTGGAGCAGGGCTGGAACTAAACTGTGCAGGGCTGCAGCCCTCCAGGACTTGAGTTCGACATCCCTGATTTAGGCACTGCGTGTGTGTGTTTGCTTGTCTCTGAGGCTGAGTGCATGCGCACACAACATCATGCATTCTCTTTCATGATTTTAAAAACACAAATGAATCAAATATACATCAATAAATGAAGTGTGTCCCATGTTGCAAAAGTCACGTAACAATTAGCATAGTCACTTGGATGCTCCAATCAGGATTTTTGCAGCCGATATTGAATACCGATTCTGATGCTTCAAGCGTAATATAACTTTGCCATTGCATAAGCACATTTATCTCTTGAAGTATGATATCTCACTTTATCTAAGAGAATAATTTAAGGATGTTGCATACATGTACTGGTCTGAAGCAGCTTTACAAAAACATAATAGATAAAACAGGAAAAATAAGGTCAAATAAAAAATACTAAATGCAATTTGGAAACATTGTTCATGCTGCCGATGTATGCCCGGCATGCACTTGCAAATCCTCTGCTTGTAAACTCATAAACAAACAATTGCGATCGGTTCATGAGATCAGCGAGCATGGATCAAGTCATGATGTGATTATCAGCCGATTCTGATCTCCGATTGATCGGAGCATCCCTAGTTGTCACAATACTGGAATTGGATACCAATCGGTACTAATATTTAAAAACGTCCTGCAATTTCCTGCGAACAGTGCTGTTGACCGCGTTCTTAAACGATGCTGATTTGCAATTGTGTTCATGTGCTCAACAGAAATGACTATGATTGGCTGAGAAGGTCATCAGTTCACTAAACGGTTTGCTGAGTGAAACCTCAGATACAGGGACACTGGAGCCTTTCAAAGTCGCGTCGATCAGCTGGTTTGTCTGGTTGGTTTATGCTTGGTAAACATCGATGAGTTTTGGACTACTGATGACCTTCACAGCCAATCACAGTCATTTCTGTTGAGCATGTGAACACAATGGCAAATCAGCGCTGTTTAAGAACGTGCTCAAATGTTTGCAGGAATTTGACGTTTTTAACTTCAGTATCAATTGGTATCGAATTCCAGTATCATGTCAACCCTAGATGCAATACAAGCTTTTACTAATTACTTGTGAAACTGAGCTTTGCAGTGAAGTGAATGCATACTGTTGCATACTATGATTGTACTAATATAGAACACTACTATAGTATACCACAAGCGTACTTGCACAGCATACTATCGCATACTATAATATACAAGCTTACTAATATAGCGTACTGTTGCATACTACTATTGTACTAATTTAGAATACTACTATAATATACCACCAGTGTACTAACAGAGTACTATGGCATGCTACTAATACACCACAAGCATACTAACACAGCAAACTATTGGCTACAAATAATCCACAAGTGTAATAATCCAAAAGCCATTTTACTAATATAGATACTACTATAAAGGGGTCGGGATATGACACAATAATAGTTTTATCTCCATTAGTGTTTTATTATAATCATAAGCAAAAATTGAAACTGAAGTTCGATTAATTCCACAACCATAGTCATAAGCTTGTTACGAAGGTAAAATCTTCCTGTAGAAGTCTGCTGTTAACAGCTTCGCTCTCGGGCACTGTGGGTAATGGTCAAGGATCGCTCCTCGTGGGATCAAATCAGCAGCCTTCTGGTTGTAATCTTCCAGAGTGGCCAATAGATATGCTGTGGAGTGGCCCTCAGGACTCTTCCATCGCATGTTTCATGTCAAGCTGAGTGTGTATCATGGCGACTGTATTAACAAAGGTGTGCTTCAGATTTTCCCCTGACCACTGGAAACCCTTCCACCCCCAGGTACAGTACGATGAAGTCTCATCACATGAGTATTTCAAGCGCCGAACTCTATTGCACATGCTGAAGTGCTCCTTGTTTAAACAGTTGGCATGTATACATGTTTTTAATGCTTGACTAGTGTGTTTGCTAATGGCACCCTGCTGCTCGAGAGATTCCCAGTATGGTGCTTGAGGGATGCGGAAAAGTACTCGTGTAGTCAGTGGGCCGTTTTCCGTGACTACGCTGAGCTCGGTTCACATTTACACTCCACTTGTGTTCTGGATTTCCCATTCCTGGCACAGCCGATTCAAGCACATTATGATAAGGTAGAGTAACTCCGAGCAGTCCCACTAAACAAATATGGATGAAACTCCTCTGTAACATTTAATTAAAACGAGACTCGCCTTAAGTAATGAAGCTACTCTGCAAAGTGCTGTGCTTATTTCGCTTTATTGCAGCCAGAGCAAGGCATCGGAACCAGGCATGAAAAAGAAAATCTAATTTCCTGCCTCCAAAAATGTGCAAATAACGACAGTAGGGAATGTTTGGTGAATCGTGTTTGGGGAGGGAGATTTGTGGGTCAAAATGACAATTTACTGTACAGCACTATAAACTCCAGCAACAGGCGGTAGGTTTGCTTACTTCAGCACTTAGATTTCAGCTGCTGCTGGAGTTTCTGAAAGTGTCAGGAATATTTGCCTTTCTTACTTTTCCTGAGGTAACAGCAGTCTGGCAGACCGGTGATTTAATCATCTCCAGAAACCACTCCCTGACGCTGTCAGCCATCGTCCTGTGAATTATATGAAATATATTCCCCATGTGGGGAGACGTCCAGACCTCAATTTCAGGCTTTGCTTTTGTTTTGGCTTTATCCTCTGGGGCACGTTTTCCTGCTGTATTATTTTACCATTTTGTCAAATAATCTGATCAACAGCTGACAGCAGATGTGTGTGTTAAATTAAAGCTGTGTGTGAGAGGTAGGGAAAACGAGTTTCCGTCATTCATGTCATGTGGAACTCACTTAAAGAGCTGTTTAGTAAAATTTTACTAGAAATTTAGATTTTTTTAAAATCTCATATTAACTCTTTCCCTTCCCTTTACACATAGACCCTTCCAGAAAATTACCGTTTTTCTGAAAGGTCTGTATGTGTGAACAAAATACCGATAAATTTGTTGGTAATCGATGGTAATTTTCCGGAAAGACATGTTGTAACATAACCCAAAATTTGCCGGCTGGCTGCGCTGTGTGAATGCAGACGGAAGATTGCCTAAAAGAGTGCGTTCACGTCTAGAGCGTGCTGACGTGATGCGTCTACTCCAGCCTAGAGTTCTTCATATGTTTTCATCGAAGTTGTTTACAATACTCATTCATCCACAGAGTTTGTAATGTAGTCAAATATTTACAAACACAAGCGCAGACATTTAGAGCTCTTTTTTTAGTTAACGATGTCAAAATTTACCAGTATTACTTGTGTGTCATCTGTGTGAAATATTATATTTAAAATGCACTACATTTTAATTTTTATTTTAAAATTTTTTTTTAACCAATGTGCATTCAAGTGGTGAATAAAACATATTTATTTTTATTTATTTTTATGTTTGTTTATTTTTAATTATTTACTTTTTTATTTTTATTTCAATTTATTTTAATTTAATAATTTTTTTAAATTATTTTTTTATTTTATTTATATTTAATTTATTTACATTTTTAATTTATTTTAATTTTAATTTTCATATTTTTATTTATTTTTGTTTTTATTTATTTTTAGTTTTTATTTATATTCTAATTTAAAATTTATTTTATTTAATTATTTTTTATTGCATTATATATATATATATATATATATATATATATATATATATATATATATATATATATATATATATATATATATATATATATATATATAAATATATAAGGTTAAAAATCAAATTCTATCATTAGCTGACAAATATATTTTAAATGCTTTAGTTTGAAAATTATAATTTTTTCTTTAAATGTTGGCTTTTTTGTTTAAGCTTATGAGAATTCAAGGGGTGATGAAGCATGACTGTGATAGCATAAAAAATGGTTTGTTTAAACAAAAGCTTGGTTCTCCATTTTGTTATGTAATATATTCTCATTCTGAGGGATGTCAAATTTAGGTGAAAATTATCCAATTCTAGCATTAGCTGACATTTTTTTAATGACACTAACGTGAAAAGAGTTTATATAGTAGCGAATTTAATACAACGTCTTTGTCCATTTGAATGTAAATTTGAAGCGCTTGCATGCAAAAACCTCCAATTTTCTCCTCAAATGTGCATTTTTCTCTGCCTCCTCTGTTTACGTTCAGTTATTTTACTTTAAAGGCAATGAAAAGAACTTTCAGCCTACACACAAGAGAGAAAATATCAAAAGACTTTTAGTGGTTTTGCATCTTAACCCTTCATTTGTTATTCGGAATAGATTTTGCCAGTGTAGCTGACCTGGAATTAAATAAAATATACAATACAATGCGATCATTTATAATGTCATTAAAAAGCTGCATTATTTCTATTTCTAGGTTGCCAACCTCGCCTGCTCCATCTCCAACAACGAAGAGGGAGTAAAGTTGGTGCGAATGGCCGCTTCCCAGCTGGAAACACTGTGCCCTCAGGTACGCAGCCATTTGACTGGATGTCCACTGCCACTGTCAATACCTCTTTAATCTGAGCCCCAGTGACTCTTCCTTGATCCTGGGGCTTTGTACTCATGCATCTTTCCATCTAAATAAACATGGCTTAATCTCTGTCGTAATCTGAAACAATTGCATTGTATTTTGAAGTGGGGGGGAAGGGCTCAGATAATCAATCTGCATATGTGCTGTTGTGTTTTTTTTTTTGGTACTCGTACGTCTTAAAAGCAGATTAATGGCTTGTGTATTGTAATTGCAGGTGATTAATGCAGCTTTGGCCCTGGCTGCCAAACCTAACAGCAAGGTGGCTCAGGATAACATGGATTTGTTTAAAGACCAGTGGGAAAAACAGGTGCGAGTGCTCACTGACGCTGTGGATGACATCACTTCCATTGACGACTTCCTCTGCGTGTCTGGTAAGTCCATGCTGTGTAGTGTACAGGTTGTCCATAGGGTCTTAAAGTCTTAAAATGTCCTAAATTTTAAAAACTTAGTCTTAAATTCACTGAATTATTGTCTTGAATTATTTTAAACCAGTTTTAATTTTACTTTGTCCATCAGGCAAGAAGTCATCCAATCACCAACAATCTATCTCAATAAAACATTTAACAAGGCTTTATTTATAACTAATATTATAATAGCTTATTTAATAGCTTTATAACTAATATAGTTTCATTATCTTCCTTGCAATCAAATTAGTTTAAAAGTGCTCCATGTGTTTATAGACAATATAGGTGGAGGACACTGACCTGGATGGACTGCATACGTTTAGTGTACTATAGCTTTTAAAGAGCTTACAAATAGTGTTGAAAAAGATGATTGTGTGCTGATTCTGATGCTTTAAGCTTTATAATATGTAAAGCTCATTTTCACTCCAAGTATAATACTTAAGTGGAGATCTCCTCTTACCTAATAAAATAAATGAAGGATGCTGCATATAATCCCTTAAACAAGTCTCATGACCATTTAGTGTGGACATGTCATGGCCAGAAACGGCTTTACAGAAAATAATAGACAAAACAGCTGAAAATAATGGTAGGAAAAATGGTTAATGCGACTTAGAAACATTGCAAATAACAAAAGAAGAATTCAACATGTCTTAATGAAAAAAAGAAGTTTGAAGCGCATATTTGACGAATAGGAAGTTAAAAGTCACACCTATAAATACTTATTTGTTTATTGCAATAAGTATATTATTAAATATTCAAGTTACAGAATTTTATATAGTATTTAATTAATTTTTTTATATATAATTAATATTTATAGTATTCCTTTTCTTGTAAACTCGAAAACTTGCGATCAATTCATGAGATCGGCCAGATTGGAGAGTCATGAAATGTGATTATCGGCTCATAGCGATCTCCGGATGTATCGGACCATCCTTAATATGTTTTCAACTAGGGGTTGTTTGCTTGTTTGACAGATTACAGAAAATATGTGGCTAAGAAATAACCAATTAACTTTTTTTGATTCTTGTCCATTAGACCAACTTGGCCATTAGAAAAAGGATCCTTAGCATGTAGAGCAGAGATGTCAAACTCAATTTCTGGAGGGCCACAGCCCTGCACAGTTTAGTTCCAACCCTGCTCCAACACACTTAAGCTGCGGTCAAACTAGAGTTTGTGTGTGCAAAATTCTGTTGTACGGTGCTGCAAAAAGGGGCGGGATTAAACAAGATTAGACATTAAAAAAACGAGCGATTGCTCCATGTTTTAAATTTCTGTCCAGAGAGGTCATGTTTTGATCCTCAATTGGTCTCACGCAGTCAAGTGATGCAATTTTGCAGGTCAGAGTTCACCAAGCTTGAACTTTGCGCCGGAGCAAACTTTGAAATTAAAACGAAAAAGACAGCCGCACTTGGAAATGTGAATTTTTATTTGATGTTTGACGTAATCTCAACTGAGAAATGAAGAGAGGGTGGGACATAGCATAGCCAAAAACGGTTTGTTTTCATCACAGCTCCGCCAATGAGAGTAGTTGAGCTTTTAAAAGATGGCTCAGAAAAAAAAAAAAATAAAATAAAGGCTGCATTTACCCAATTAAAGTACAGATAATAGGATTAGGAAGTATTGTTAGGTTTAAAAGTTGTTTTATTTGTCTGTTTTACAGTAATTATTCTAGTTATTAACTTTATAAGTTTTTGCAGCGTCACCATGGCCCATAGTGTCACATGATTTTTTTTTTTGCTTAAGAAATTAGCATTGATTTGTATAGGTTGTATTGGGTTGTCATGATACTGGAATTACTTGAAATAATTGGTACCAACCGCCAATTTCCGGCTAATATTTTAGCGCTGTTCAGCATGTTCCTAAACAGCGCTGATTTGCCATTGTGTTCACATGCTCGACTGAAATGACATTGGTTGGCTGTAAAGGTCAATTCACCTCTGTTTACTGAGTGTAAACACTGATACAGGGACACTGGAGTGTTCTAGAGCCATGGAAATCAGCTGGTTTGTCTATAAGCTGACATACGAGCGATCCACTGATGAGTCAAGGCTTTAAAATGCTCCAGTGTCCCTGTATCTGTGGTTACATTAAATAAACAGCGATGAGTTCGGTGAACTGATGACCTTCACAGTCATTTCTGTTGCACACGTAAACACAATGGCAAATCAGCACTGTTAAAGAACATGCTCAAATGTTCACAGCAAATGGATGTTTTTAAAATACCAGTATCGATCGGTACTGAATTCCAGTATTGTGACAACCCAACTTCAAACTGTTGAAAATTATTATAAAATACCAGCATTTGATTTGAAATAAAAGCTGATGTTGCATTACATGACAAATCTGATGGCATTGCCTGTTTTCTGCTGTCACTTTTGATTTATTCAGTGCATCCTCACTTAATGATCATCTTACATATTTCATTAAGCATTTAAAACCTTATGCTTTAGCAATAGAACAAGCTTTTTAATTCACGCAGCAACCTCTGAATAATAGTCTGATTGGCTTCTGTCTGTTTGTACCAGACCCATTATAACTTAATGCAGAAAAGTTAAATAAAGGAGTCTTTACACCTACACATTTAAAGAAGTTCATTACCCGCTCAAGCGCACTTGACTGTCAACTCTATCCTATGATATTGACATTCTCTCTCTCACATATGTTAAAGGCTCTGTCAGACGTGGCCTTTAAGAGTTCTTGTTAGGCTGTAGAGGCTGACTGACTGCCTTCACCTCCACTCAAGGACACATTACAGTTTACCGTGTTGATTTGCATTTCCCAGACACCAATTACTAAACTGTCTGAGTGTGTCTTTAATCTTTTTTTCATCCGCCCTTGTGGTTCCTGCTAATGTTCTTAAGTCAGGGACAATGTAAATGCAGCATGAAGGATGAGGATTTCCTGTCTTCACGCTTTTGCATTGTACTTAACACTCTGTCGATTCTTCAGCGCTGTCTCTTTAGTTGGTTTAAACATTGTCTTCTCTCTCTCTTCTTTTTGCTTTAGAAAATCACATTCTGGAGGATGTGAACAAGTGTGTCATCGCTCTGCAAGAAAAGGATGTGGATGGGCTCGATCGCACTGCTGGAGCCATTCGGGGCAGAGCTGCTCGTGTGGTCCATGTGGTCACATCTGAGATGGACAACTATATGCCTGGCGTATACACGGAGAAGGTTCTGGAAGCTACCAAACTTCTTACTGAAACAGGTAGGGGTGTAACGATACACTCAGCTCACGATACAATGTGTATCACGATATAATGTTCACGATTCGATATGTATTACATTATTTGGAATAAAAAATTTAATTAAACTGAAATGCAAATTTTATTTTATTTACTATTTTTTATGTATTTATTTTGTTTCAACTTGTTAAACTGAACCTTCTTTAAGAAAATAAATTAAACAGGCCTGTCTCTGGAAAATAAAACTATTTTAAAACTTCTTATAAAATATTATTGAAATGATTCAATTCAATTGAATTTAACAGTAAGAGCTTAAGGCTTTGCTTGGTCAAAAAAATTAAATCTACATTTCCAGGTAATCAGCAGTTCTATAAGATAATCCTGAACTTATGTGTATCTGTCTGAGAGGTTTTTATGGATGGCTGTCTTCATGTTGGGCATGATGAGTGACAGGTTGGCCGTCTTTTCATTACACAGGACAGTCGTGGCTCTTTTCAGCAGTTTAGGCAGGCTTACTATTTCTTCAGCGTCGCTGATGTCGGCGCTATCAAGTGTATCATGTTGACGTGCATTTTTGTGTACCTCTGTACTCAAAAGAGTTAATGCTCGTCATAATCATAACTCTAAAATGCGATATGATTATTTAAATAATGTGCACGCTTTCGGTTTCATTTCCACTGCTGTTCTTACTTCCCACATACTTCCCATTTCACAAACTGAATGTTGTTTACTACTTTATTACCTGTTAGTCACAACCTGCAGGTTCTGTTCACTGAAGCAGACGCGTGCCACTGTATCTGGCCGCCAATGCATCATTATATGAAGACAGAATGATATTTTAGGGTGAATTGTTCCTTATAAATACAGTATGTGACTCTTTCAACACCATTAGGAGGTATCCATGTCGCTGTGCAAAGTATGTAAATCACTGTGAAGACTTTAAAACTTCGGCTATGTTTGACCCAGTATGCGTGTCAAAAAGCGGATGAGTCTAAAGCAATGACTGTACAACCGAAATGTTGCCAGACGTCTGATTTTGAGAGGATGGGCCATCCTCTATTTCAACTCCACTCATCTTGGTCTGCTAACATTACTGCTGCTGCAATCTGAACTCAGGTGCGACAGCAGGTGGAACGTAGCTCACGTGCAAACAGCTCAACTAATAAGAGAAAATGGACGTCATATCGTAATCAAATCGTCATAACGCCACAATGCATATTGTGACATTTTTGCATCGCAATAAATCGTACAACGATAAATCGTTACACCCCTAGAAACAGGTAAAAACCAGAACATTGAATCTGAAATCATTTGATTTGTAGTAAGGCCTAATTGCAATACTTCTTTTTTTAAAGGAGTGAACCTACACTAGTTTCATGGTTCAGTTTAGTTACGATTATCATGCCATGGATTCGGTTCAATTTGATATCCCGGTGTTTCACGGTGCATTGATGATGCTTCATCATTCAGTCGTTTTCTGCTGTTTTTCCGGGGCCGGGTCGCGGGGGCTGCAGTCTCAGGAGAGAACCCCAGACTTGCCTCTCCCCAGACACTTCCTCCAGCTCCTCCAGGGGGGATCCTGAGGTGTTCCCAGGCCAGCCGAGAGACATAGTCCCTCCAGCGTGTCCTGGGTCTTCCCAGAGGCCTCCTCCCGGTGGGACATGCCTGGAACACCTCCTTAGGTAGGCGTCCAGGAGGCATCCGAAACAGATGCCCAGCCACCTCAGCTGACTTCTCTTGATGTGGAGGAGCAGCAGCTTTACTCCGAGCTCCTCTCGTGTGTCAGAGCTCCTCACCCTATCCATAAGAGTGCGCCCTGCCACCCTTCGAAGTAAACTCATTTCGGCTGCTTGTATCCGTGATCTTGTCCTTTCGGTCATGACCCAATACTCATGACCATAGGTGAGAGTAGGAACGTAGATTGACCAGTAAATGGAAAGCTTTGCCTTTTAGCTCAACTCCTTTACCACAACCGACCAGTACATCGACTGCATAACTGCTGCTGCTGCACCAATCCACCTGCCAATCTCACGTTCCATCCTTCCCTCACTCGTGAACAAAACCTAGAGATATTTAAACTCCTCCACCTGGGTTAAAGACTTTCCTCTAACTTGGAGATGGCAAACCACCTTTTTCCAGTGGAGCACCATGGCCTCGGACTTGGAGGTGCTGATTCTCATCCCAGCCTCGTCACACTCGGCAGCAAACTGCCCCAGTGAATTACCCCAAAATTGTAATACAAATAATATATAAATACATGTATACATTTTAATACAAGAATTGTTGTGCTGTAAAGTAAAACATCAAATTGTGCATGGAAAGCGTCATCAAACTGCCCCAGTGCCCCAATTATTACCCTTACAATTTCTCAATATGTTTGGCGACTAAAATGTTAGTTTCATAAGTCTATCTGTTTAATAAATCTGAAAAAAAAACACCTAAATGCATTGCCTATATTCATTAAGAAAAATATTCATTTTCAAAATGGGCTGTACTCATTTTGCTGAGCTCTGTATATTCAGCTTCTAAAATAGTAGGATCGTTTGTAATTACTCCCACTTGCATGTTGGCTCCAACACCATAGTATGCAACTTGTATGCAGATCCTCCTCCCTCACCATAGTATGCTGCTCATATGCACGTCTTGTTTTGCCTTGGCAATGCTACAATGCTGCTGCTGAAAGCCTGTGTGTTCACACATTTATCACGTGCATTGTTAAATGGCTGCTTCAAAGCAATTCTCAATGAATAAACACGCAGGCACACATGGTTTTGTAGTAGGGGAAAGGTTTATCACATTGTTTATGTACACTGAAAGTGTGAAGGAATACATTTTTATAATAGCCTGCATTTAGTGATTTGAGCACAGTAATCCACCAGTTATACAAACACATAAAAGCATGCGTCAACATCTTGCCTTGCCTGGCATTTTGCTGCCCTCAACACTTTCCTGCGCTGCAACGTAAGGGTGCGTCTGAGCTCCAGCAGTCAGCGGGTGCTTTTAGTACAAAAGTTTGGAGATCAGTGCACATGGGACAGTTTATCAAGGATGCGTCACTGGATGGCGTCTCTCTATAGTTGTTAAATGTGTTATTTAATTAATCTAGTCTCTATCTAACGACTTTTCGAATCTATCAGGTAATGTGTCAGTGTAAGTACGTTGCCTCAATTTTTCGCTTTCACACTTTTTCCTCAGATACTGTTGGTTGTGCACCTTTTTTTACCAACCAAGTTTGTCAACACCATTATATTGACACAGATCACTCTGCCTATTCATGCCAGAGTCCCGCGGAAAAAGTGATTGTCAGGTGGTTCTCTGTGTGTAACTTGTTTTTTATTTATGATTTGGTTATGGGTAAAACAAAGACCATGCGGGTCAGGTAGTTGAAACAGCAGGCTACAAATAATTAATTTGTTAAATATAAATAATTAATTCACCACCACCTACGACAATGCCATTGTCCATCGCAATGTTGAAGACTTGTAGACTTGAAGACCACTGCTGAGACTGCAGCTCTGCATAAGACGATTGGCCAGCGGAGAAATTAAAATTGTTGTGCCGAACTGAGTCTGGTTCTCTCAAGGTTTTTTTTTTTCTTCACTCTCCTAATAGTAAAGTTTTTTTATCTCTCCGCTGTCGCCACTGACTTGCATGGTTCAGGATCTGCAAAGCTACTCATCGATGAATTTGCTCTTCAGTGTTTGGACTCTCAATAACGACTTCAAACCACACTGAACTGAGCTAAACTGAACTGAACTTAACCATTGACCATTTATGACCATTTATTTGAATTTACTTTTACTTGACCATTTATGTGAAGCTGCTTTGACACAATCTACATTATAAAAGCGCTATACAAATAAAGCTGAATTGAATTGAATTGTGCGACCCCCTTTTATGCTTCTCTCCTGAACTTAATAATTGGCTGAATCATAGAGATGCTGGATAAAGATTGTGTGGGGGTGGAATCGAGATCATATTTTTCCGATCAATCGTGCAGCCCCAGTTGTGTTCTATTACTTAACTGTCCACTGCTGCATCGTGATGCACTGTAGAGATGATTTTGACATCCATACTAAAGTCTGTTGTTTGCATTAGTGTTTTTGGCATTGGTTATTTGGCACAAGAGGATTTTCTTGGTTTATAAAAAGGTGGTTAAGCAAATATTAACATTTATTAATGAGAAACTGCTCATAACTGTAACTGTAGGCTGTTTATCAGCATCTAACAGCTGCTTCGCCCATGCTTCATCCAATTTGAACTTAGAATTATCTATTTAATAATATTTTTGGGGATGGCACTCGTGCATGTGTGATTAATTCCTATTTAAAATCCATTGTTCTTGTTCACTATCTGAAAATGCTGCACAGGCATCCAGAAATAGTGCTGCTGCCATCTGCGCCAGAATTTCCTTGAGTGGGTTTGTAGGTTGTTAATACATAAAGCTGATTTTTATTTTTTTTTAATAAAAGTAACTTTGACTACCTTCCTTTACAAGGTTGCATAACATTCTGTCTAGATAGGCAGCTGTCTAGGTTTTGAGAGCCCTTCTGTGACTCGTATCTGCACTCTAGCTTTATTAGCGAGATAAAACATAATATTACTTTTTTTTTCTGGTAGATAAAACGCAATATTACTTTCATGTGTGGTTACGTAATTGCATTCGGATGCCTTAAGGAGTCTTTCTAAGACTGAAATCGCAGAGATGGCTCATTCCTCAGGGACACGGCATACGATTTTCCTGTTCATTTGAGGACTTTCTCCTGGGAAATGCTATGTCACATTTTGTGTTCTCCTGCTCGGCTTTGCGCTTAAACAAATAGCTGGGCCATACTGGCAAAAAAAAAGGACGTTATGTCACAAATCATTCCTTTAATTACTGTTAGAACTCATGCCCCTTAAGCCTGGAGGTTTACCCAAAACCTTCTGTTCATGTGAATTTTAAATATTCCCTCTTTCACGCTGTACTATATTCAGTCTCCCTCTGCCACCGTTTTCCCCAGCGCAGTCCTAAATTGCGAATGAGTATTAATGTAGATGTGTTCTGCGCCTATAGGGAGGGACCATTACTTTATGGCCGGGAGGTGGTGCGTGGCTGGTGGGCCGGCTTTTACAAAGTGGTTGAGCAAACCACAATATATCATGCTGAATCGGGTCAATCGTTCAACCAAATTTCAGGAGAGTTTAGTCTCAGATGGCCTAGTCTGATTACATAACCTCAGCACTCATTCAGCCTAAAATTTCGCAGAGATAAGCTAGCAGCGGGAGCCTTGTTCAAGCCATGAAAGCTTTTTGCAGTCACCGTCCGAATGCAGCTAAATTTTTAAAACGACCAGTCTGTTTGTTCGAGTTACTACTTAAAACTTTTAATTTAATTTGGTTACTTGAGCATGAAGGTCTCCAGGCCTCCAAATGCTGTTAGTTCTTGTTGTACACGCTCAATATCGTTAAATATCGTCTGGGAATTAATGCTTATTTGCTGTCCGCAAAACATCAGATGCACCTCTAAAACGGTCTCCAGTTCCCATCGCATTTGATTGAGTTTTTTGTGTAGCTTGTTGCTACCTGTCTTATGATTGATTCGTTTAAGGGTGCCTCTGGATTAAGTGTTCTCATCTGCCATTCCCGCAGTCAAGTAAAGCCTGATTAAAAGTTGCCCTGAGCAGTCATTAAAATCCAGCAACGCATCAACCATGCATTCAGCATTTTTCCTCAGCTCTGTTTTGGGCCTTAAAAGTTGGACTGAGGGTAAAAGTGTCGATTCAATTCAAATCTAATTTGAATTATGTGTTTCTACAGGCACAATGTCTTGATTGAATTGTACTTCAGCTCTCTCTTCTCTCTCTCTCTCTCTCTCTCTCTTTCATATTTGCTGAGTTGAATTGTTTCCAGCGAAATTAATCAGGTTTTTTTCCCCTCCACCTTTTAGTTTACTGCTAAGTGTTTCTGACCTTGATGTTTGTCCTTTCTGTGTGTGTGTTTACAGTGATGCCACGTTTCACCGAGCAAGTAGAGGCAGCAGTGGAGGCTCTCAGTGCCAACAACGGGCAGCCAGTGGACGAGAACGAGTTCATTGATGCCTCGCGTCTGGTGTATGATGGTGTGAGAGACATCAGGAAGGCGGTGCTGATGATCAGGGTGAGTCTTTAAATAGAAAGTTTCTCTTTCAGTGTTTAAGTTTTATCCAGAGTAAGCAGGGGCTGGTGTAAGATTCTGACAGTAGTATAACCTTGGATGCAACATCCCTGTATTGTGATCACTGCTCTAAAATATGTTCTTTTGAAAAGTCTGGGTATAAAACAACTGTTTTCCGATTGAACACAATATATTTTATTTTAAGAAACATTTAAGATATTTGGAGCAGTAAACATGTCAGGCTAAATAATTGAAATAAACCATTGACTTCTGCTGTCTTCATTAGTTTTAAAAACACAACTTAAAAGGACATCTTTATCCCCTTTACTTTGAAAATAAAGTAAGCCACAGCACTGTTCAGGTCTACAGCATGCTTAGATGGTGGTTTATAAGCGATTTGTCTTTCACAATCATGAGCTAATCAGTAGCTCTTGATGTGGAGGCATATTTTCTGCTGGAGATACTGTTACACTAAAAACTAAATAAAATAAAGACACATAATTATTTTTATTTGACATATACTATAGGAACGATGTAAACTCTTGACTTTTCCAAACTGCGGTAGCCCTTGAAACCGGCTATCGTCCCATGCCTAGTCCAGACATGCTGTCATTCTTATAGCACCTGTTTATAAAGTAGCAGAACATCTTCACTTTGTCACAGATGATCAAATTATTATCATTAGGGCTGCACAATATATTGTTTTAGCATCGATATTGCAATGTGCGTGTCCGCTAGTGATGTGCGATACCACTGATTTCCTATGCGATCCGATACCAAGTAAAATGAAGGTCAGTATCGGCGATTCCAATACTGCCCAGAAATGACTGTTTGGGAAATTAAAGTAACAAGTAGTGTACTTAGAAGTGTCACTTTATACTGAATACGAACCATATTACAGGGTTATTCTTGTTTATTGATGAAGAATTATCATATAAAAAAGCCAACTTACATATTTATTGACTGCATCTGAACATGTATATCTTAAAACGCCGGCCTGAACATCTTTAAAAAAAAAAAACATTCACACTTCTACAGTTAGTGGCATGTTAATCCGGTTCTTATAAAAGTATTTTGAAGCTTTTTTCGTTGTTTTATTATTGCCACAAAAAACCCAAGACCCTTAAAATAGCCACATCGCCACATTTTCTCCCTCTGTATCTGGATGGTGCCTGCTTGCTGCACCTTAAGGACTCTGAAAGCGATGTCTGTCTCACCCTAGCAGCACCTGTAACTCTCCTTTCCTCCTCGTCTGATTGCCTAGTCATGACGTTGTCATATTCTGTCTTGTGGTTTCTATGTAGATGTTTGATTAGGTTTGTAGTATTACCACAGTACCTAACTGTTTTGTTACACATGTCACAAACCGCATCGTTTGAGTTTATGGAAGTGAAGTAGCTCCACACATAACTTCACATGTACCAGGCCAGCGGACTGAGTGGCTAGCTCAGAGTCTGAGTCTGCAGTTGTACAGTGCCATATAACCCACATGACTCTGCAGGCGGAAGAACAAGTAGTTTGACTAAATTGGCATTATTCAGAGAAACTAGGGTAATTGTGGTTAATTTCCACTCTGTTTCTACTTCCAATAAAATACATATTTGCTCCAAATTATTGAAATATTGTTATTTTAGATAATCGATTCTAGAACATACAAAGCTGGTATCGGAGTTATCGATATTTTAGTATCGATCCGCACATCACTAGTGTCCGCAGTAGTCACATCGTAGGATATACGAAATTTGGGATTATAGTTGATCAACGATTGAGAATACATGAGAATAGTGGAGTCATTATAATCATTACAGAGTGAAACTTTATTATTTACATGTGTTTTAAAGGCATTTCAAGAGAGTTTAGCACATTAAGACAATAACTTACAGCATTTGTAATTTTAATGAAGAATTATTTCACAGAATTATTATTATGAAGACGACTATACAGTGTCATTTTGCGTTTAATTATTCAATTTCTTTACCCGAATACTGTTTGACTCTCTGGAAAACCCTAAAGCACTTTTTTCCTTGCTCTATTATAATTATTCTTGCTTGCAGTTTGTTTACTGTTATTTATACATGATTCACACCCTTAATCACCCCAACCAATCTAAATGAATAATCCCCACCCCCAAACAGAGCTATTCAAGCTATTTGATGTAATATAAATATAATATAAATATGTAATATAAATATAATTATATTACAATGTTAGATTTTCCAATATTGTGCAGTCCTAATTATCATTACAAAAAATTGCTGGAAAAAAAGCACTGTGAAATGGGTCAATATAAAGGGCTCCACAAAAATTTTAGGGGCCAAAATGTAATACCGCTTAATTTATGCATGTGATGTAGCTATACACTAGTTTTATATTAGTTTATATTGGTTACGTGGCGGACATTGCACTCTCTCTCTCTCTCTTTAAACATGCTTAAATACCTGTGCTATATGACAATATAAAAGCTGTTTTAGTACCTCGTGTATGAGATTTAAGGTTTGGGACTTTGCCGAAGTCTGTTCTGAAATGAAATGTCAGAATTGACATCATTCGCTATGGTTTTTAATGACACGCGACTCTTATTGACAGGTCAAAATCCGATCTACCTACTTACACTGCAGACACGAGGGCACAAATCTGATTCATATCAGATAAATTTCCACATATGAACAAGGCCTGAATCTGATTTGAGTAAATCGGAATCGATGTTGTTTGTTTCTGCTTACACGTACACGGGCCATATCTGATCTGTGCCACATGGGAGAATAACATCGGTATTGAGTCACTTAAACAGTGCAGTGTAAATGCGGCCTTTGAACACTGTAACAGATAAAAGACATCTTTAAAGCTATATCATGCATACTAATGAAGTTGTGTCTCGTTCACAATAGAGCACGCTGATTGGTTTGAACCAAGTGTTTCTCATGAATTAGTGAACAGATGTGCTGAAAATTCAATGACGTCACTTTATACTGGCCGGATAAGACTATTCTCCACGCTTGAATTTACACAAGGATCTCATTGCCGAGACGTAGCTTCAAAATTTATTTTCAAACCGGGAGAATGAATTTGCTCAAAACAACACAAAAACAAACAAATTTTAACTTTTTAGTGAAATAAATGTGTTCTGATAGTGTTTTTTGCAACGTGGAGCACATATATGACTGTCAACATCTCAGGCCCTGTTTACACTTGTGCGTTTTAATTTTAGATCTAAACTGATCTGCGTCCACACTAGCATTTCTGAACAGCTCTCCGTCCACACTATGCAACCAAAAACGTATATCACGTGACCATTGGCGCACTCTGGGCATGCGCATTCTAGTATAAACAGAAAGCATGCGTCTCACTCGGCATTTGGTTATTGTTAGTCAACAAACGCCGGTTGAACAATGAACACAATGGCAAAGAAAGGCAAGAGAGACCTTTTTGTGGACAGACGACGAAGTCAAGTTGTTACAAAACGTAACAAATAAATAACTGCACAATGGCGCCTAAAACAGACAATAGCGCAAACAGCGCTCTCATTTCTGTGCCCATGTTGTTGTTTACAGTACTGTCTTCCGGTAGCGTTAAAGCCATGTGTTATAGTCATGTGATAGGGGCTTGACGAATAAGGGAAGGACATGCAATGACACAAAATCCCAAATCAGGTAGCGAATCTCAGCAGTCCCACCTCCATTTTCAGATGCCTCCTAATCCAGCGTTTCCAAAACACTCCGTTTTCGATGCTCGAAAACTCCAGCGTAGTGTGGACGGATGGCGTAACCGTAGCAAAACTAAAACACATTAGTGTAAACGGGGCCTCAAAAAATGTGTTTTGGTGTTTTGTGACCTTTTAACACGGTGTCAACATGACTGATATTAACCTGTTGTAGTTCATCAACTTTTCAAGAAAGACTTCCTTCCTGCAGTTTCATTTTGTTCATTTATTGATCCACCTTTGTCTTTTTTTACTTCTCGTTTTGACACAACTGCAGCCTATTTTTTTTTTTTTAATTAGCAGTTCTACCTTTACTATTGGTGTTGTGCAGAGATGAGTGTTGACATCTCCCTTTTCATTTCGATAAGTTTAACTAACATGTTTGTAATTAAATGAAATTTTTTAGATTCGTTGATCATTTTGATTAACTTATGAAGCTGTGACACCCACACAGGTTTCCAGTTTATGACCGTCCCTGTGATTTTTCAGCAATTTCTCTGTTTTTTTCATCTAATGATTATATTGTAATATTGAGGTAAACTCCAATTTCAAAACTCGCTTAGAATTAAAGAGAATAGGAGGCCAGGGTTAATTGGTGGTTTGCACTGTGATGAGATATGCAACGCTGCACTTAGATTGTATAAATGTGCGTAAGTGTGTGTGTGTGTGAGAGAGAAAAAAACTGCAAAGCCTGGTGCACATATATGTGCCGCCTTATTAGAAACTAATGGCGAATTTGTTTTGGCCAAGTGGTAACCTAATTGAACAGATTTCCCTCTCCATGTGCACTATTATCAAAGCTGCAGTTGTCTGAGGGTTAATGGTCTTTCCCTGAGCTGAACTGTAACATTGGACAGATGGTTGCGAGCTTGCAATGGAGCGTTAGCTAACAGTCTGACAATGAGCAGACAACAGTTCGCTCCCGCCGTGCAGGAAAACACACAGACCCTTAAGTCCACTTCGCCAAAGCACGGAGCAACTAGGTTAAAGACATTAATTGAGGCAAATATCGTAGTTCCAGACTAACGAGTTTTCAATTAATTGAGAAGATAATGTACACTGAATTTGAATAATTGGCTCATGAGGAAGTATTAACGCCTTTAGTTAAAACGAAGAGAGCGGTCACGACCCGTATAATGAAGCCGCAATTGCATAGGATTAAGCGGCTTCTGGTAACTGGGCATTGACTGCACATATATACACGCTTGTTTATGCGCTGTCGATGACACTGATTGCACACATTTCTTTCATTTATTTGAATGCATCTTCCAGCGCTCTCATTTCAGATGTCAAGTTACGGGATGATTCACATCGATTCGCTACTTTGATGCAAATGAAACCATCTGACTTGTACCGAAATTTTCATTAATAACAGACGGTTTGAATTGGAATAAACACAATTAGACCAGGGATCCATTACGGTTTATTTGCATTATAATACGTAATTGATTTTTAGATGGGGGGATTTAATTAGCATTTCCCCCTTTATTTTCCGAGTCCTCCGAGGGCTGTTGTGCCTCATTCATTTTCTGCTACTCCTCTAGTTATCCAGATTGATTCAATGGTTAAAACAAAAGGCCCTCTGGCAGACGGGATCCACTTGTTTATTGTAGGTTTAACATTAGTGTCGAACACGAAAACGCTTCATGCTTGCATTGAGTCAAAAGGAGAGGCGTGATCTTTGCTATCTCTTGTTTTGTTCCTTTCCCACTGTATAGTGTTCTTAAACGCTCCAGGGCTCTTGTTCTGAGACGACTCGTCCGAACTGATAAGAAAACCACCCAAAGCTTTGGCAAAAGCAGTAGTTTGTTTTAGTACACCCTGCAGACATCGAGATAGCAAGAAAGAAACATTTGTACTTTAATGTTCGTCTTTTCTCCACAAGCATGCCATGTCAAGCTCACATGTTTAGACAGAGCTTGAGCACTAGCCAATCAGCCAACACTAGTGCCCAGTGGGCATCAACCTCTCCGCCGCACGCGAACTCTTCGATCGGAAGAGACAAGTGTGCGACTTGGGCTACTTAAGATGGACAGAGTCTTTAACCTCAGTAAGTACTGCGCTCGCCGGCCGGCCGTCACCTAATATTTGACAGGCAGGCAGCCCGCGAGTGACTCTGTTGAGGGATGTCACTGGTACTAATGGCCCTTCCGTAGCACAGATCCTCATCGCTGCCGAGTGCTTACTGTAGCCTGCGAAGACACCTCAGCTCACCTACACTGCTTCAGGCGTCTCAGGCTGTTTATTCAAATGCCTGCTCACTACTGCCCTACTTTATAGACGTGATGCATTCTATTGGATGGAAAGGTAGATTTTTTTTTTTCTGGTCTGAGCTGTCTGTTGTTACTATTGCTCTGTGCAGGGTAGATCTGAACTGGAGGTCATGGTTGTGCAAAATTTACAATTCCCACAATTGTCTCTACTTTTTTTTTGTTGTTGAGAGAGTTGAATTTAAGATTAATTGGCCGCAGCACACATGAGAGAATGAGGATTTTATAGACTTGAAATTCAACACAGGGTCTTGGGAATGTAGTGTTCTTTCTGATGGGTCTAAAATATTTTATTGAACTAAAATATCTAAAAAAAAACATCTACAGTACTTTTCTAAAGTTTCAGGGTCAGAAAAAATGGCTCACCCAGGCTGCATTTGCCCAAAAAAAAAATCAGAAATAGCTGAAAAAAGGTTCCTGACCCCTGACTCAAAGTATGATCGTATTCTACATCCCTAATCCTACAGAATCCCTAAACCCAACCACTGTCTTACTAATGAGCAGCTAATTAGAATATTAAGCTAATAAGCTTAGTAAATGGTTTGTTACTAGTGTGAATTGTACAACAAAATAGTGACCCACAATATAGTACAAAGTGAGTCAAATGTAAAGATGCTATTGAAAATAAATTTGACAATTTTTGCAGTCATTATTTTCATTTCAAAATATTTAGTTTTGCCGTTTCATATTTTTGTTAGAATACAATGTTTATTTGTAATATATAAATATTTTGTAGCATTATAAATGAATTTAACCCTTGAGTTTTGGTCAGTTTGAATGCATAGTTGAAATTATACTGACACCAAAACCTTTTGAATAGTAGCATGTGTATGCAAACATGCATTGTTTAATCATTTGCTGTATGCATCATTTTCATCATCATTTTACAGCTGAAGCCTGCAAACCTTTAAAAAGACCTGCCATTCAGATTGACCTTTAAAGTTAATTGTATGATTTGATAAATTTAGTTATTTTAATTGTTTCCTGACTTTTAAATTCAAGTGTTAAAAACATTTTCAGTCTGATTTAAAATGCATGATTAAATCTTTATCAACATGACCCTAAAGTCTTTTATTTTTACATTGATCATCATTCATCCACAAGCATTACAGTGTTTCTGAAATGAGCCCGAGCTCTTCCAAACCATCGTCCGCACCTTGACTATCTTTGTTTGGCCTGTCTGTTGTTTTGATGTCATCTTCAGCAAGCAGAGTTTTGGGATGCTTGAGGTGTCTATTATTGGAGCAGCTGCATCGTGAGCCAGTCAGAATCTCCTCATAAATGGATTGTACAGACAGTCGGATAAGCACGGCTTGCAGCACTGGCGAAATAATACATCCGTATCTTCTCACATCTCGTCCTTTCTCCTATCAAGCCGAAATGCATTTTCTTGTCAGTGAGGGTTCTTCCCTCTGCCACCCCTCCCCACTCCCCAGCATTTCCCTCTGCAAACAGGTCCCTCTGCTTGTGAGTGCATACTAATAGAGCGCTAGACTTATAAGAGGCATGTTTGGCATTCAGTGCAGGGATTAGAGAGAAAGAGAGTTAGTTTAGTTCAGTACAGGGGGAAGCGTGGCGTACCTGCTGCATTGGTGCACTAGATTGTTTCTTTTCTCTTTACGGCAGACAACTAGAGATGCTATAATGTTAAAACTTTCAGCGTTATGATTCCACTCTCAAAATGTGTTTTTCATAGCAAAAGTGTCAATATTACTATTAGGCTTGGGCTGATATGATGCCATCGCTGATGACCAATAGACAACACGATGCTATGCCGGCATCGCCGATCCTCCGCCCACCTCGTCACAAACCTGCTTGCGAAAAATACACATTAAGACGTATTAGTGTAAACAGGGCCTAAGTGTTAAATTGGCATTTTAGAACGAAAATGATCTACATCCACATCGTGTTTTACCTAGCATTTCTAAACAGCCCTCCGTCTGCTGAAAACACATCACCTGACCACACACACACAGTCACACACTCTGTCATGCGCTCATCTGAGCTCCAGTAAGCAGTGCACGTCAGACAGTTTATCAAGGATGTACCGCTGGATTGTGTGTCAGTATAGTTGTTAGACGTAATATTCAGACATTTCAAGACTCCCGGAAGTTCTGGGAGTCTCTATACATTTGCGGGACTCAATGCCTGAAAACGAGTGATAGTCTCCTGGAAATCAAGCATCTCCCTCCCGTTCCTCAAATAAGTTGAGCACCCTTCTCACCCCTCACCACTGGATCCCTCCTTGCTCTTCAGACACGTTGCTCGCACTGTCAACCCCCAACCCAAATAGTAAGATTCTTACTATTTAAAAACTTAAAAAAATAATTTCCTGTCATTTTCAGTCAGATTAAATCTGAATTAGAACATTTGAATAATTGAGTAACTCAAGGACTTGTCATACTGAATGCATCATCATTTTTGAATGACTTCCTAAAACAAATATTTCAATAAAAAATGACTCCTGTCACCACTTGCTAGCATATAATGTAATCAATGCAATGTATTTACCTCCTGCCACTTTAGACAACATTGTTTTTATCTAAACTATAAATTGTCGTAATCTAACACACAATTCTGATCATTCAACTACTACACACAAACTAAAGACTGCATGTGAAGCAGTTTCACAACTATACATGACAATGGCTTAGTAAATGACAATCAATCAAGATTTTAATCCTCTTTAATAATTATTGATTCAGCATTATTTACTTTCCACAGTGTTTCCTTCATGTGGCAGCATTCTCCCAGTGGGATACATACTGTAGATGCAAGTGTTTTTGAGTTTAACTTTGCATTAGTCTGAAGCAAGACAAGCTGATTATAAATGCAAATTTGACTCTCTGCCAGCAGGAGGCGCTTATGGAAGATCAGAAATGTTGAATTACTCATTAATGGCTCTAATCAAGGCAGCGCTGAGCTCTCGAATGGTTCCTCTCCAGTAGTGCCAGACATAATCTGCAGACATTTTATGAGTGTTTATGCTGGATGATTTTGAGAGCATAGTAACTAAAAAAACTAACACATGACTTAAAAATAAACGAAAAAAAGACTTTTTAGACTTTTGTTTCCACTGCCAAAAGGGTACCAATAGTGGTGTGGTGCATGACAGTTTCAGTCGATTTCATTCCCGCTTGAGGAAATGTCTACAGTAAAGCTGTACTGGTCGTTCATATATCTTATGAAAGGCACTTCTCACAAAACAGATGCTTTAATCCTATAAATACTTGTGTATAAATGTTCATTACTAACTTTTAAATGAACATAATTTGATTATAACTGTAGATGATAGTGTGAAATAGCCATCTGCAATTATATGAAAAAAATAAATAAATGCAACTTATATGAACACATACTGACCCTTACAGTCTCCTACACACAGCATACATTTAGTCCTGATTTGGGTTCAAAAACAAGACGCAACATATAGCCCACAGTCAGTGCAAACCTCGCATCTGTATCCTTAATTTTCACCAGCACATGTAACCTCTGTTAGAAAGTCCTTCCGAGTTCATAAAAGTCCAAAAGGTGATGATAACAGTTAAACATGGCAGTTTGTTCATGGTTTAGTTGCTGAAAGGATCATTTGTTCTGTTTTTTTTCGGCTTCTCCTTTGTTTTTTTTGGGCTTCACACACACGTTTGGATGTCAGAAGCACTTCAGTAATCACGCGCACATTATTATCGTCAGCTGAAAATTTCAAATATAGTTGTGATTTGCGAGCTCTCCTGAGAAAGTGAAACTGCTAGCGCTTTTAGGCGGATTCGCAAAACAAAAACAAGACACAGCAGGTTTTGTTCTTGGCTTTGTGGCTGTTCGTTAAAATAACGATAGGGTTTGTAAAGCTGAGGTCGACCATGGATTGTTATTTTGTCTATATAGTATCACGATGTAATCTCTCAGCATTATATTTAAAAATGGCGGTGTCTTTGATTTCATTCTTCTACTTGTGTATGCTCGAGTCACGCTTGTCTATAATCCAATAGCGTCCAGCTGCACGTCTAGCTCAGCCTTTTGTTACCCTTTTGTCGTGCTAGGAACCATTTGCAAATGGTACCCTAAAAGTGGTTCAGTTTGCTTTTAGGTACCTTTTGACAGTGGAAATGACCATAAAAGTGTATAAAAACAGGCCATTAATGAAAATAGCATTAACACTTTACTCAAGACGGTCATTGTCTTTTAAAACAAACACTCATGTTCGTGTTGCATCTTGAATTTGAAACAAAGCTCTCATGTCTACTCAACTATTCAAAGCCTTTTGGAAGATCATATTTGTGGGGGTTACTTTAGTTATTAATTGAGAAGCACTGGGTCGCTGTATTTACCACAGATCAGTAGTGACTAGTAATATTGAAAGCGCTTGCTAATACTCTATATCTCTCTTTTCCCCCCTACAGACCCCAGAGGAACTGGATGACTCGGACTTTGAGACTGAAGACTTTGATTCTCGCAGCAGGACCAGCGTTCAGACAGAAGATGATCAGCTCATTGCTGGACAGAGCGCTCGGGTGAGCAATGGGGCTTTTGTACTTCACATCACAGCTTCGGCTTGCCAATATATGGAGCTACTTAGAGATGTTAAAAGGTGTCAGAGGGTGCTTTCACATGTTAGATGGATTTTGTTCTGAAATGGGGATAAAAATTGTTACAGTAGCTGTGTTTCCATCTAAATATGCAAATTAAATTTATGCTCAACTTCAACTTCAAAGACGTGCGAATAAAGCAGCGCTTTTCATCCAATGAGTCAAAGAGAACAGAATCCTCACTTCCTGATTAACTGGCACCAAATATCAACAGTAAAAACTGAATTTGCTGGTAGGAGAAGCTGAATTGCCCCTCAGAAGACAGTCTGACACGCAGTGAATGTGTGGTGGGGTTTGAAGGCGTGAGATGCAGAGTACAGATGCTCTAGACCAGGCGAGGGCCAGATGCAAAAAAAAAAAAAAAAAAACGTTGTAGTGGGCCAAATTTTACATACATCACAGAGACACGCATATATATATATATATATATATATATATATATATATATATATATATATATATATATATATATATATATATATATATATATATATATATATACAGTTGAAGTCAGAATTGTTAGCCCCCCTAAATTTTTAGCCACCTGTTTATTTTTTCCCTAATTTCTGTTTATTGGAGAGAAGATTTTTTTTCCCACACATTTCTAAACATATTAGTTTTAGTAACTCATTTCTAATAACTGATTTATTTTATCTTTGCCATGATGACAGTAAATAATATTTGACTAGATATTTTTCAAGACACTTCTATCTTCTATACAGCTTAAAGTGACATTTAAAGGCTTAACTAGGTTAATTAAGTGAACTAGTCAAGTTAAGGTAATTAGGCAAGTTATTTTATAACAATTGTTTGTTCAGAAGACTTAAGGGCTAATAATTTTGACCTTAAAATGGTTCATAAAAAATTAAAAACTGCTTTTATTCTAGCCGTGTGTGTGTGTGTGTGTGTGTGTGTGTGTGTGTGTGTGTGTGTGTGTGTGTGTGTGTGTGTGTGTGTGTGTGTGTGTGTGTGTGTGTGTGTGTGTGTGTGTGTGTGTGTTTGTGTGTGTGTGTGTGTGTGTGTGTGTATGTATATATGTATATATATATATATATATATATATATATATATGTATATATATATGTATGTATGTATGTATGGATATTACATATCCATAATGCACTGAATCGTATTGCTTACTCACTACAACTGAAATGCCCTAGAGTTTGTTACAACCGAGCTGAGACCACCTCATTCAGGCAATCTTAGACAGATTGATTTGGCACGGATCTGAACTTGTATGCTGTATTCACATATGCCCACACCAACCGAGCTAACAGGGCAAACGCACCAGGTTCCCAAACAAACCTCTAGGTGTGAAAGCACCCAGACTCCATTCTGAAATTGCAAGAGAATTGGATCCCTTTTGTAGAAACTATGAATTCTGTCCAATGACATGATAGTTCTCATCTTCATCAGTGTTTCTGCAATAAAACTTTATCACAGTCCATTTGCACAGCATTGCGAGGTGCTAAACACTCTACTCGCAGGTCAGATGTGCTCACGTCACGGCCGGATCCACCTTCGCTTCGTTGCAATCGCACAGCAACTTTGAATCAGTGTTTTTAAGATTCTGCACTGATTTCGTGTCAACAGAGCTCCCGATGTTGCCACCAGCAAAATAGACATCAAACCTCGCCCCCTCTCTACCTCCATTCCTCCTCTCTCTCTCTCACTCTCTCCCTTCACATCCTCCTCTGTTGCCTTGGTAATGCGTATGAAAATCCATCCTGACATAGCTGGAAGGAACAGTGAATATATATCTATATTTTTATTATTTTGTTATTAGTTTGAATATATTCTCTGGTCCACAGCTGTGGTGATGGTAGACGCCGCCGATGATTGGCATCCTGTTTTCTTTTTTCAAATTCAGCGTTGTGTGAGAGAAAGGTAACAGAAACCAAGTTGTGTTTGGGGATCTTGTTAGGGAGAGTGCTAGCTTTTTCTGTGAGCACTACTATTGAGTTCCTGATAACAGTTTGTGTGACTGCACAAATGGAAGAGTGATACGTGGCCCAAAACCTATTTTTAGGAAATACATTTAAACATTTTGCCTGATCCTGTTAGACTAGGGCTGGGCACTTTGACAAACATCTACATTTTATATATATATATATATATATATATATATATATATATATATATATATATTGTTACCAGGATTTGAAAATCTAAATCAACTTAATCAGTATAAATTCAATCAATTAATAGTTAATTAAAATACAAATTCAGCATTGTGTGAGAAAAAGCTAATGGGGACCATGTTTTGTATGGCCATCTTGGTGAGAGTGGTAGCTTTTTCTGTGAGCACTACTATTGAGTTCCTGATAACAGTTGCACAAATCCACAATTTTTTTTTTTTTTTTTTTTGGCCAATCCTGTAAGACTAAGGCTGGGCAACATGACAAACATCTCATATAACAATATAAGTCATTTCATATCCTGATATATATATATATATATATATATATATATATATAATTTTTTATTTTCCTATTGGCCTTAATGCATTTCTCCCAAGTGCTGTCGACTACATGCATGCCAGTCAACAACAAACAGCCGTTGCAAAATAAAATGTTGCATTATTAAAATAAAAGATTGATACAGCGGTTGAGCGACCATCACACACTTCTCCTCAGAGCTCGCCAGAACTGAACTGAGCTCCCATACATGCAACAGCCACAGAAGAAGTCCTATTAAAAGGGAAATGACATTTATACACAATGCATATCAAACATAAAGCGACCATTACAATATCACAATAATTAACCCCGAAAAAGCAGAGCAATCACTACCAGACTGCTGTTGTGTTTGCGATAAGGAGGGACGAAGCTGAATAAAGTTTCTTATTCGCAGCTTCTTATCGACTCTATCCGGTACACCTTAAAAAGCGCGACACTTCCGTTTTTCAGCTTCTTATTCGCGCTCAAGGAAACACACAACGGTTTTTATATTCTAAGCAAAGGCTAATTATGCGGTCCCGGCGCCATCTTGTGAATCGACAACATCAATCTGCCATCAATTTGCCACAGCCATATCACCCTGCAGCCCAAAACTGGTTACTCACTGAAGCTAAGCAGGGCTGACCCTGCTTAGTACCTGGCTTGGTAATTTGCTGTTTGAAGTGGTGTTAGTGAGGCCAGCAGGGGCGCTCAACCTGTGGTCTATGTGAGTCCTAATGCCCCAGTAAAAGTGAATGGGACACTACACTGTCAGTGGGCGCCGTCTTTCGGATGAGACTCTCCCGACTCTCTGTGGTCATTAAAAATCCCATGGCACTTGTCGTGAAAGAGCAGGGGTGTTACCCCGGTGTCCTGGCCAAAGTCCCTCTATCGGCCCATACGATCATGGCCTCCCCTAATCATCCCCTTCCACCGAATTGGCTCTATCACTGTCTCTCCACTCCACCAATAGCTGGTGTGTGGTGAGCGCACTGGCACCGTTGTGCTGTGGCTGCCGTCGCATCATCCAAGTGGATGCTGCACACTGGTGGTGGTGTGGAGAGACCCCCCTCATGATTGTGAAGCGCTTTGGGTGTATGGCCATATACAATAAATGCGCTATATAAATGCACATTACATTACATCAATCGTCTTTGACTAATGGACACCGATGCGCTGAAATAAATATTTTAAAATAGGCACTATCCTTATAAATAATCTGCATAGTTGCAATCTAAACTACATTCTCAACTAAGATAGCCTCAAAAGTAATTTGTTGCCCAACAGCAGGAATATTTGTCATTGTAGAGCGTGCTCCGCTTGTATGTGGGGGGAGTAATACACAAAAGTGAAGAGGCCTTTGTGTGCTGTTACCGGCTAAATATCTCACGGCTATAAATATAGTGTAATTATATAACCGTAATTAGTGTCATTCATTAATTGATTTTCCTTAAGCTTAGTCTCTTAGAGGTTGCCACAGCGGAATGAATCACCAACTATTCCGCTTTGTTTTGCGCAGTGGATGCATGTCTAGCTGCAACCCAGCACTGGGAAACACCCATAGTCATATTCACACACATTCAAACACTACGGCCAATTTAGTTAATCCAATTCCCCTATAGTGCATGTGTTTGGACAGTGGGGGAAACCAGAGCATCCGGATCAAATCCATGCCAACACGGGGAGAACATGCAAACTCCACATAGAAATGCCAACTGGCCCAGCTGGGACTTGAATCAGTGACCAACTTGCTGTGAGTCGACAGTGCCAACCGAGGTGCCACACCATAATTAATGTATTTTCATCAAATAAACTGCAAAGCATAATAGATGTTAGGCTTTTTATTTTGTCAATGCAATACGTATCGTCATATCACACAGCCCTTTGTAATTTTTTCATGTTTACATCCACTGTGTCGGTCGCTTATTCTTTATTCCTCAAGCTTGAACGAGTATAATTACAGGCCGCATACAGTGATGTAAGCTTGTTGATGAAAACTAAAAAATAACACAAAAATATTCATCCCTAATCGTCTAGGGGATGGCAGCTCAAGTCTTGAACAGAAAGCTCTTGTTGAAGATAAAAGTGCTGCAGAAGACTTGCGTTTCCCATTGAACGTTGTTGCCAGGGAAGCGTGTAGTATATTTTTGTTTAGAGTTGTTGAAAACAGGGCTGTGGAGGTTGTGCTTGAGTGAGAATGTGATTATATAAGTCTGTAATCACTGTCCGGCCTCCTGTTCTTCCCCCCCAGAGGCTTTTGATTTAGTCCCCAGCCCCAGTGGGAATCCCAGTCAGTCAGCTAATGCACTAATGTGTGTGCCAGAGCTCCAAATTTAAAGATAATTCAGCATACGAGGTGTGATGCAGCACGTATACTACAATTTTACCCAAACATCTCTGAATGTGTGTGTATACATGAATACTTTCGATATACACTGCATTTCAAATATGAGATGGTAAGATTTAAGGACATTTTTGTTAACATTTTAGAAAAATGGTCCATTAGTTAATGTATTTACTAACATTTACTAAGTAAGACTAATCTTGTAATAGGGCTGGGTGATGCAGCGAAAAACAAAATAACTATATAATGTTTCATATCATTTGGTATTAATAATTATTTAATTATAATAATTTACAAACATTACTTAGGCAAATAGTTTCAATAGTAAAAAAAAAAAAAATATATATATATATATATATATATATATATATATATATATATATATATATATATATATATATATATATATATATATATATATATATATATATATATATATATATATACATACATTGTCTCTTATGTCTTATCAAATAAACAAGTGTTAAAGAGACTCTTAAACTTGACAAAAATGTTACAAAGTGTGTGCAAGGGTGAAGTGTAAATGCTGAACAATCAAAGCAACATCTGTTAATTGATAGATCAACATCTGTAAGATGTCAATAATAATGATTCAATAAACGTCAAACTGTCAACAAAACTAATTATGATGATCAAATCTGAGCTTGCAAGTTAATGAACCAGCTATCATTGCTCAAATACATCCTGCAACATTACAAATTGTGAAGTTGAATGATTACATTAGCCCTATGCCAAACAAATATTTTAGATGGGGTACTAGTGTCTGGGATGCACAAGAAAAGAAACCAAAAAGCCGCTCTGGCAACATCCTTATATCCTTTTTTTTTTTTAAATTTACAATCTTTTTACTTTTGCTATATGGCACTAATTTTTCGCATGTGTTGTTATTCTGACCTGAGTCAACTCGACAGCATTCACATGTTACGTCTAAAATGTGAAAAGTATGTGGTTTCGTTCAGCATTTTCAATCGCGATCCCTTGGCGACCATCAACCGTTTTCTCAGACGGTGACAATCGGACAAACCGTCGTTTTATTTGTTTTTCAAGTTTTATGAAGAGAATGAAAAAGCTCTGCAGTATTTAAGTGATCTGTGTTTGTCTACGCTAATTACTCTACCGTTATTATCAAAATGTGTATATTCCATACAATGCGTGAAGCAGATTGGTTTGGTCTTCTTGCATAAATCGTGGTGCACTCGCAGCAATCTGGTAAATTTAGGTGTTTTCTATTAGGTGCACCTGGAAAATGTGAGCATGCTCGCCACTTGCACACCATATAAATACCATTACGTTTTTTTTTAGCCCAGCTCTACTTGTAAAACATTTTTTAGCCACAGTTAAACATTTACAATTTTTTTTAATTCAGTTGTGCTTGTTAACAATAATGCACTGTGAGTTAACATGAGCCAACATTAGTTCGTTAACAAAGATTTAATAAATGTATTACTACTTGTTTGTTCATGTTAGTAAATACGTTAACTAACATTAAAATAATGCTCAATTAGTTAAAGCGTAAAAGTAAAGTAAAGACATTTTTAATCAAGGCTGCATTTATGTAATAAAAAATACAGTAATTGTTGATTATTATTATTATTATTAGTAGTAGTAGTAGTAGTAGTATTCGTATTAGAAGTAGTGGTAGTAGTAGTTGTTATCGTTGTAATTGTAGTAGTACGGGGGTCACATGCTGTATGCGCCGTGCCAAGTCGGCGGCTGGACAGGACACGGTTCATATTTCTCCCGCACCACAGTGCCCCATCTGAATAGATTTGTTTTAAATAACATGCAAATGTGCGCATCCGGTGTGCGTTACTTGTCATATGTGCGTCTCAGCGCAGCACTGAGTGACACAACTGGTGTGCGACCAGCTGTAGTAGTATAAACTGTTTTCTGTTCGAGTAAATTTTTTGAAGTAATATAATTTAGTAAATTTTTAATTATAGTACTTTAGAAATAATTCCACTAATGATTTTTTTGTTTCATTTGTTTTAATTCTTTTATCATTTTAAATAGTTAATTTAGTTGGGCGAAAAAATTCTAGTTTTGTTTACCGTTTTCATTTGAATATGGCCTTGCTGATTAAAAACATTGTACATTTTGTTATTTTTTTAAACTTGATTTTAATAGTAAATTGAACTCAAATAGGGGCAGCATGGTGGCTCAGTGGTTAATAATGTCGCCTCCCAGCAAGAAGGTCAAGATTCCTGTAGTTATAAAGTTAGTATCCTGGCAAGGCCAGCTGGCATTTCTATATGGAGTTTGCATGGTCTCCTCGTGTTGGTTCCCCCAAAGTCTAAACCAATGGCCTCAAACTCAATCGCTGGAAGGCCGCAGCTCTGCATAGTTTATCTCCAACCACCTCCAACTCGCATCTGCTTAATAGTCTAGTAGTCTTGAGCACCTTGATAATTTGGATCAGCTGTATTTGATTAGGGTTAGAGCAAAACTGTGCAGAGCTGCGGCCCTCCAGGAATCCAGTTTGAGACCAATGTGCTATAGGTGAATTGGGTAAAACAAAATGTCCATAGTGCATGAGTGTGTGTATAGGTGATTCCAGTACAGGGTTGCTGCTGGAAGGGCATCTACTGCGTAAAACATATGCTGGAATAGTTGGTGGTTCATTTCACTGCGGCGAAATGAAGTGAATGAATAAATTCCGAAATAAGCAACCAATATAATGTTCTCTATCTTGACACTGCTAGTTAGAATAACATTTCCAAATTTACATGCACAGAATAGATTGTTTGCGTATTGCATCACACCTGGTTTAAACACTGTTAGCTATTTAAACTAAATAAATCCATGCTAATGGTTTCTTAATGTGCAGAATGCAGTAGCGCACATTCGAATGGCCTCTTCAGTTGGGTTTAGTAGGACTACGGAGGCCATAGAAAGCATTGCTCAGCATAGTTCTAAAAGGTTGTGAACCTTTTACAGAATTAGAGGAATGTTTCATAGCCCATACGCCACCAGCCAAAGCTGTAAAATCTCTCCTGCTCGCCCGGGCCGGTCATGCAAGAAATGAGGCAGAGAAAGCGAGAGGAGGGAAGGACAAAGGAAGGTGTAGGAGCGAGGCGAAGAAAAGGAGAAGGAAAACGGGATTGAACATCAATTTTCTTTTTAATTGCATATCCTTTGTCATCTCTTTTCCTCATTAACAGTCGTAGATCAGCAGATTTATGTACGCTTTGTTATATATGAGCTTTCTCTGTGGAATTGGCAGGCCATCATGGCTCAGCTACCCCAGGAGCAGAAGGCGAAGATTGCGGAGCAGGTGGCCAGTTTCCAGGAGGAGAAGAGCAAGCTGGACGCAGAGGTGTCCAAGTGGGATGACAGTGGAAATGACATCATCGTCTTGGCCAAGCAGATGTGCATGATCATGATGGAGATGACAGACTTCACCAGGTGAGTGTAAAAACCGCCCTGTTTCCTGCTCGCCTGCCTGTCAGATTCAATACACCATTAGAGGATTTTAATTTTCAATTTAATTTGTCACGTACAGAGTCATACATAGTGTGATCTGCAGTGAAATGCTTACACAATCACTCGTGACCTTAGAATAATAGCAATAACAAAAATAGTAACGATAAAGGCTTGAACACACTAGGATGCTTTTTGCAAACTTACCCCCCTGACATTAGATGAGGCTTGATGAACTGTGTGTGTGTGTGTGTGTGTGTGTGTGTGTGCGTGCGTGTGTGCGTGCGTGCGTGCGTGCGTGCGTGCGTGCGTGCGTGCGTGCGTGCGTGCGTGCGTGCGTGCGTGCGTGCGTGCGTGCGTGCGTGCGTGCATATATATATATGTATATATATATGTGTATATGTATATATATATATATGTGTATATGTATATATATATGTATATGTGTGTGTATATATATATATTGTTACACCTGGCTCAAGGATGTAACATAATGAGGGAGACAACAAGGAGAAGTATAATCAAAAAGAATATTTATTTAGCTCAATTTAAATTATATAATCAAAATATCAGTATCAGTATGTTCAATCAGTGTGAAATGCAAATGTATGGATGCTGTAAATGTTGTCAGTGATAATGTATGGATGCGAAACAAAGCATAAAGGCCAAATAGGAGCGCGGCTCTGGCCAACTGCCAAGTGAATGGACAGCGGCCCCGACAAACTCTCTGCCGGGGTTTAAATAAGGGCGCTGACCAGCATCAGGTGCGCTGAAGGCACGCCCCCAATCTGGAATCAAAATCAAACACAAACAAAACAACGCAGTCCTAACAATATGTATATGTATATGTATATATGTATATGTGTGTATATATATGTGTGTGTGTGTGTATATATTTATTTATTTATATATATATATATATATATATATATATATATATATATATATATATATATATATATATATATATATGTATATATATATATATATATATATATATATATATATATATATATATGTATATATATATATATATGTGTGTTTTTATATATATGTATGTATGTATGTATGTATGTATGTATGTATATATATATATATATATATATATATATATATATATATATATATATATATATATATATATATATATATATATATATATATAGTTTATCAGAAAATATTTGCGCTTTTAAAACTTTCCAAACCGCGGTAAACCTTGAAACCGGTTATCATCCCATGCATACTGTCAAAGACCACACACACACACACACACACACATATCTCTTTTAGACTCAAGTCAATAGACCTCTCTGGCCATGCACTACTGATCCAGTTTCACTGCGTCCCGGCTCAGTGCTTCAGCTTTATATTGGTTTGTATGGCAGTTTGCATTGGCAATGAAATGTGCACTAGCCTTTTTGAAGGGAAATCTTTTCTGATATTGAATGAGAGACTGGCAAACTGTTTTTTATACCTAATTTCCCCTGTCATTTACCTAAATCGACCATCAATTAGTAAGGTCTAATATTAACTGAGACAAGCACTCATTTGGTTCCATCTCGAGGAATGTTTTTTTTTTTTTTTTTTTCTCAGTGGAAGTAAATGAGCTGTGGATTTTTTCACTGCGCTTTTTACCTGCCTCATTTGCCTGCCTCATTGTCTTTCCATCATACGTGATCCAAAAGAAAGGCTTTGAAAGGGAAGAAAAATCCTTTGCCCTGCTAAAATAAATATGTGATTTTAAAACAACAGAGGGCAGGAGTTGCTGGAGCACTGAAAGGTCACCTGAATTCCTCCTCTGTATGCTGACAGAATCAGGGAAAAGGCCATTTTAGGTGGACCGGAGCATGCTCGTGGACCGCACACCTGAGAGTGACTGCCATCTGCTTTCCCAGAGGACTGTGCGTAGTTGTGTGTGTGTAGGAGAGAAACCGAGAAAATGTCTTGCTCTGTACTTTCTCTCTGCCTATGGTAACCAAGAACCATTTTAAAGGGAGTCATGCTGAGGAAACCATTCACAATACTCCACTCAGTAGCTGTTTCCATCCAAAGAAGCGAGCTCGAGTTTTGTGCAATACTGGAATATTGCATATATATATATTTGTAAATACAGATGCGATTCCATCCAGTGAGTCAAAAATAACAAAATCATCACTTTCTGATAAACTGCCGCCAAATAGCAGACAGAAAAATGTAGTTTTTTTAGTAGGAGATGCCAGTGTGGGCCATTTTTCTTCTATAATAAATGAGTTGTGCATCAGATGAAATGTAATGTATGTGCGGAGGCTTTTGGAGGCATGATATGCTCTTTTGGAGCACAGGCAGATGCTCAAGACAGTTTTGGAAGTAATAATAAAAATACTGAACCACTGTGATGATGGGCTTTGGCTGAGGGCTTTTATATTGACTGAAAGCACGTTTCAGATGTTTTACAATGTGGTCAGTCTGCTGGTTTGTCCATTAATGCGATCTCAGAGTATACTGAAGGACTTAATTTGCTTAGAAGCCCAGTTCAAGAGCTTCCAATGAACTGTAAGCCGTTAATAGCCACATTCAAGGTCTGTTTTCTTTGAAAACCAGTGATCTTCACTGCCTGATTGATATACGATAATAATTGGGTCTCAGACTGTATAAGAAGCACTGCGTTAAATTCCATAGTCATGTGCCATGTCTTTAAAATATGGACATTTATTTTAATCTAGTATTTTCAATGGAGTTCCTGTGCTAGCTTACTGATCCTGATGGAGCTTGTTTAAACAGTTTTTCTCGTTTACACTTGAAAAACTAAGTTAAAGCTCAAGTCTAATATATTATATTTTTATTACATTGTCATCAATGCTGTAAAAGCAATCATATGAAATTGAAATTAGTCACAAACCTTTCACTGGAAGTATCAGTAGAGAAAAAACACCAGCTGTGCATATATCCAATTGCGGCTATTTTTTTTTTATCTATACATGATCTGTCAAAACAAAATCACAAGAGCGTTTTAATGCCCATGCAAGGATTAATTCAGTAAAAGTATTTCCATCCTAGTTCAGGCACTTTTTATTATTATTTTTTATTATGGAATATTTCAAAATGCACATATAAAATAGGTGGGAGAAAACATTGCTATTGTAAGGATAGAAGGATGACTGTCATTCAACCAAGAACAGGAGAGAAAGCTGCTTTGTTTGGTTTTCCTCCTTTTCAGGAACATGTCTCCATTCCTTCTCCAGTGCACTGAACACCTCAATACTGATGCCACCAACATGCATTCTCCCCTATAGAAGTTTGCAGGGATTTGTGTGCAGGCTATATTACAAAACATTGTCCAGATGCTACATGATTATGGGTGAAATATCACTGAAGCTAAAAAGGCTTTGGTTACTTACGAAACCCATATATGTTGTGTCAATAAAGAAATATTAAAGGGCCCTTAAGATGAAAATCAAACGTTTGTAAGTTTAGTGTCAACAGTCATATTGGAGTGATATGAGGACAATAAGTCTCTTTTTAAATTTCCTGACGTTAAAATAAGATCCAAATGCCTCCCATTTTGAGGCTCACCACAATATGATGTATGAGTGCAGTTTTCCCCACCCACTGAATTGATTGACAGCCGCGTATTAACATTACTCTATTGTAAAGTGTACAGTTATATCAACAAGACAGGACGTGCGGAAAGCAACTGGGAATAAAAGATTTGTTCAGCTCTGTTATCAGCAACACATCAAGAATGAGATTTTCAGTGTCAGTACAATTATAAAAGAAGACGCTTAAATCCCAGTTTTTGGTCTTAAATCAGGTTTATTTTGTACATTAGCATATCGGATGTCCATACAGCTGTGGAAATTATGCACATGCATGAACTTTATAGTGAAATTATGTGTGACTCATCATAGCAGAAAGGCTTGAATTAACTCCACATCAAATATATCAAATAACCCAGGTCTTACTGTAGTAAAGGTGATCTGCTTCATTCTTGCCTGTCATTGTGCTGTTTATCTATGAGAAGGCTACACATATCAGAGCAATACACTTATTTCACGCGGCCGCCATTTTAAAGAACCAAAGCGAGGCTGCGGTGGGAAGAAACCGGGAAGTATAGGACCAGTACTGTAAACCTTGCATAAACATGCTGTGCACTACAAACCTCCGGCTGTTGCAGAGATTTCAAAATGCAGACATGGTGTAAAAATCACTTTAATATCATTCAGTTAACTTTATTTTTAAAAAAATTAAAAGCAATTTAGCATCAAACAACATCACAGTCAATTTAAGAGTAATATGCTCAAGTGTCCTCCTAGGCTTCAGTTCATGGCACCAGTTAAACACTGTGAAGACGCTTCCCTGCTTTAGCCTATGTAACCCGGTAAGTGATCAAACGCAGCTGTCCTCTGAAGCACACCCTCGTGTTGTCTGTAATAGTGTTGTCCCGGTACTGAAGTTTTAAAAACGTCCATTTCCCGCTAACATTGAAGCACAGCTGAGCACGGATGACTCGACTGATCTTCACGGCTGTTTCGCGCTCCAGTCTCTGTGTATCTGTGTTTGCACTCAGTTTACTGCTCTTTGCCCAGTGCAAACACAGATACACGGAAACTAGAGCGCAAAGCAGCCATGAGGATCAGTCGAGTCATCACGCAGATCACTCATCTGTGTTTGTGCTCTGTAAACAGCGAAGGGTGAACTGATTACCTTCTCAGCAAATCACAGTCATTTCTGTTGAACACGTGAGCACAATGGCAAATCAGCGCTGTTTTAAGAAAGCCATCAACATTGCCTTAAATGTTTTTTCTTTTAATTCAGTATTGTGACGAGTCTAATATAGTGAAAGAGTCCGTTCATGAACTCGAGTTTGATAAATAGCATCTAAAAAGTGTGTTTGGGAAAGAAAACATTGGCTAACTAGTGCCATTTCCTTTAACTTAGCTGAAAATGAGCACTGATATCCCTTTTTATTTTCACCATTCATTTAGAACGGTTCTTCGGGTCACTGGGAAGGCTGTGAAATTATACATTTGAGTCACTTTCTCTTCGCTGATAAGATATACAGCCAGCTACACAACGTGCTTATGTAACTCCCAACGATACGTCCGGGGTTCTTCCCACCACAGCCTCGATTTCGCTTTTAAAAATGGCGGCCGCATGAAATCAATCTATACAGTCAGATATCTGACACGCACGTGGGAATGGTGGGCGGGGAGAACCAGCACCTTTGCATTAAAGGCAAAGGCAACAAAAACAGCTACAATGTTATAACAGCACAAATTTCCCAGATTTAAAAAGGTATAATAAGTAATCTAATGGGTATTTTAAAGCTGAAACTTTAGACACGTTCTGGAGACGCAAAAGATGTGCCCTTTTAAAAGTAATGATAAAAAACAAGCCCAAATTAGTCAAGGTTTTGACTCCACAAAGTCCCATTTAATTATTATTATTATTTTTAATGATAAATAATTTTTATTAAATTTATTACGTATAATATGTTAATTCTGCTTAGTACAATTGCTATATTCTTCAAGTGACTTTTATTACTGTTTCATTGGTTTGCACCTTAAACAAAACGTCTTTCCAATTTTTGAGATTGAGAGTTGTATCACTTCTATTCAAGGTGACATGGAGACACTTATTCCTCTTGTTGAAGGACCCCAGAAATCTGTCATTGTGTCGAATAAGAAGTAGCAGGGCTGCAGTACATCTGTCAGTGTGGTCGCACAGATTTGGGTGCATTTGCATGAAAAATGGCGACCGGCGCTGATGTGTCACCTGCAGAAATGTGCTGAGTGAAGGTCTTCGGCAAGTTAATTCAGCCCACGCCCAAATTATTGCCCCTCGACCTTGGATGCGTACACATTCCTATGAAGGTTAATGCTATAAAGAGGAAATTGATTTCAGGAGGCTTTATCCGGCCTCAATATCTGCAGGGAAGCGGCTTGCCACCAATTCTGCTTATGTCCCTTTCTGCTCATGAATAAAGCATGCATCGCCTGGATTCGTGTCACATATTTTGGAGCCACCTGTCTGTGCATGCTGTGGTCCAGTGCTTGAGCAGCTATAACACACACACACACTCATGAACACACACACACACACTCTACCCCCATCTGGAACCAGTATCAGTGGCTAATTCATGGGCACTCTGTCAGATTTGCATATCTGAGTGTGGGATTGTGGAGTGAGATGAAGTCACCCTTGCTCCTCATTCACCTTGTAGTGGCCACGCTCTCACCTAGGGCTGGGTAAGGGTGGGCCACCATCAAAGCCGCATCAAAATAACACTCCTTTTTTGTTTGGAAATGATAGAAGTGTCTGTCGCTCTTTGTGCGGTGCATCTTCTTTTTTTCTTTTGAGTCTCCGGCGAATTCCTGTGACTCTTTTGATGGATGCAGTGCTGCCCTGTCTGCACGGCCAAAAAAAGAGAGCGAGCCATAATGGGTGTTGAGGAAGAGTGAAAACACAAAATTCCATCTGTCGTGGGTTGGATTGTTCAGTTTAGCCTGAAGAGAGCAGCTTTGAATCCAGGTTGCGCCACTTGCCAACTGTGCCCTGCAGTCCCTTGTGGGCACACAGAACTGGCAAATGGCTGGCCCGATCGTAGCCGGGGAGCTGCAGGGGGGCGGGCTGAGATTGAATGCTGGGATGGATGAGGCCAGAACTATTAAATGAACTGAAGTGGCAGTGACCCCAGGAAGCTGACCAGACATCACAGAAGTGGGTGGGAGCTGCTGCTAGCTCACACCATCTGCCTGTCTATCCACATTTCCTTCATTCTTACCCCCCTCCAAGCCTGGTGAATGGAAGTGTGTTGGAGGGCGATGTTCCTCCTTAATGAGATTAATCAATTGGAAGCAAATTGATCTTGTCTGCCCTAAAAAGCCCTGTTCATGCTGTGCTGCGACTAGGGCTGTGTATTGGCCAGAATCTGCCGATGCAATATGTATTGTGATGCAGGGGTTTAATATACACTATGCTGTGGAACTGGAAGCAAGCTGTTCTATTGCAAGGTTTTTTTTTGTTTGTGACTATTATTTTTAGACTGTAGTGAAGTAGACATGGCCATATGCATAAATCCTGAGCAATCAATTCAGGACTAATGTCAGTGCATGTCAAAACTTCTCCACGGCCCCAAAGCATCCTTAGAGCCCTGAGGGTTAAGAACGCGCTCAACAGCGCTCAAATGTTTGCATGAAATGGACTATTTTAAAATTTCAATATTGATTGGTACCAAGTTAAAGTATCGTGACAACACTACGCTTAAGTGTCCTCTAATGTTTAATAACTGTCCCGGGTAAATATACGGCCCCAGTTTTTTTTTTTTTTTTTACTTTATCTAGCTTTCAGTTTTCCAGAAACTGATCTGGAAAAATCCCTTTGACTTAATATTGGACCAAACTCCCCCTTACCAAACTCTTAACCCCCTGCCCCCCTCACCAACACCTGTAACCTTGTTACCTAAAAAAGTTGTATGGGGCAAATGAATCTTTTCCAGCTGGTCCTTTCGAAAAACTCCTTAGTGCAGTGGTGTCCAAACTTGGTCCTGGAGGACGGTTTTCTGCACAGTTTAGCTCCAACTTTCTTTAACACACCTGCCTGGAAGTTTCAAGTATACCTAGAAATAGCTGGTTCAGGTGTGTTTAATTGGGGTTGGAACTAAAATATACAGGACACCGGCCCTCCAGGACCGAGTTTGGACACCCCTGCCTTAGTGTTTAGCCATTTATGAGTCTAAAAGTTCATTCATAATGGTCTTAAAAATGTTTCATTCTTAATTTTAACCTATTTAACCCTGTTGTATTCTGCTTTAAATGTTTACAGGATGCCTTTTTGCATTATCAAATCTTACTGTAACATCCAAGCACTCAGATGTGCTGATTTTCAGTGCTTATGCAAGCATGTCCATATCTCTGAGCAGATGCTTTTTTGACTGCTGTTTTTCACCGCTATCTGTAGTTTTCAAATAAAGGTGTGCCGTACATATTTGCATATCTCAATGTCACATTGCATTTGGAGAATCGAACGTTCACATGTATCAACATTTTCCTACATGCATAGATATTTATTCATTTTCATTTGGCTTAGTCCCTTTATTCATCAGGGGTCGCCTTATCCAGCATATGTTTTATGCAGTGGATGCCCTTCTAGCTGCAACCCAGTAATGGGAAACTACCATATTAGAAAACTTTGTTGTCCACTCGTGTGGAATTTCATTTTGGCCTCCCAAACATCACAAAAACACAAACACAGAGCACAAACACAAAGCTTCCTACACCACAGATTACCAAAACACGACCCTAGACATACAGTCTACTTCATGGTCATTTATTTAGTATGGTAATAGCACACGGTAAAAAAGATTTCTTAAAAATATTTGTTTTTGCTGTGGGTATACTCTGTATCATCTACCAGTAGGAAGCTTTTTAAGTTCATAATAAAGAGGATGAGTTGACTCCTGAACTGTCTGTGAGGCTTTCTGTCTGGTTTGTATACAGTTCCATGAGCTGCTTCTGGGGGTCTGTTATGATCTTACTAGCCATATTAACGATCTTTGCGAGTTTATACTTGCTTCTAGCTCCAAGATTTCCAAGATATACCCTCATTCACAAACACACTCATACACTACAGCCAATTTAGCTCATTCAATTGCCCTATAGAACGTGTGTTTGGACTGTGGGGGAAACCGGAGGAAACTCACACCAGCGCAGAGTAGAGATACTCATTTCGGTTAATTTTGCTAACCTCTCGGTAATCGGGTATTAACGGTTAACTGGTCAGATTACTATACATTTTTTTTAACAAATTGACATGTCTGTTTTTGTGTGGCTGACACATTAAATATTGCATTTTAAAATACAGATTTATTTTAACATGCTAGCATAATAATAACAGAACATAACAACAGAGCATTTTCCCGCACCTGCAGTGTTAATAGCACAGAAGAACAGAATAAACAAACAAAAAATGCCTGCCCTAATTTATGTTTTACTTAAATAACTAATCTATATTACAAAACGAAAACACTGACTGATCTTTTTCAAGAACCGGCATCATATGTTTTTTTTTTTTTTGACTTCCTCAAATCGCTCGCTTCACGGAAAGTATGCATTTTTTTAATGCCCCGCTGTTATTATTTTATCACAAAACCTTTTTACATTTTTAATAGAAATCATTATTTTAAAGAGTATCTCTTGCTACATGGTTTCCTCTCTCTCGCGCACGGTTTAAGTGCGCGCACTGCGTGATGAAAAGACAATGGCAACGTGCGCATATGTTGACTTTGTAAACAGTTTTGTTGTTTAAATATGATATTGCATTTTTTGTGCATACATGCTTTTTTAAGCTGTAAAATAGAAGGTAAAGCCTATTTTATGTGTTTATGATGCAGATCCAGGAGGCGATCAGCATCAGCGCTGGTTTGGCATCAACACGTCTGTATCAAACAGCAATATTCTCCTTCTATTTTGCTTCTTTGGCAAATATGTCTGTAGGCACGGGTCAAACGTTATCGTCCTGCAAGTTAACAAGTATGTCTTGCAGTTGAACAAGGGGCCGATCACAGCTAACATGCTTTTCCATTGCAAAAACCTGAGTTGCACCACACTCCTTTTATGTTGACAAGAAGAAAAGAAGTGTAGTCCTCTGTTTTTGTCATTATGATACGACTAAATCAGCTGGGTATTGAATGTGCGAAAGTTTTGCTGTCTACGTTTTAACAATTGTAATATTTAATAATATTGTGATATTCAAGATTTGTGCATTCATGCAGCTCTGGATAACTTGAAACAGCGATTAGACCTACTGAGCGGCATTAATGCGTCCTGAAGTAAAGCGAAACGGCTATAAACTCCAGCAAGATAGAGTGATTATATGCAGAGCCATATACCTACATCTGTAAATAAAGTATAATTATGGAAACTGTGTTCATCTTAACTGAAAGCTACGTCGTGTTTGCTAGCCTCACTCATCATGCACTTGTCAGTCAGTCAGTCGGCACGTAACCTCAAAGGGTTAAATAGATAACGCACAGCACTATTGAGGGTTACAGAAATGTTTGCGCTGTTATAATTCACTTGCCTTTTAATACATTTTGGTGCGATTATAATCCGCTATTAAAAACAACAACAATGACTGAATGTTTTGAATGGGTGTAATGTAGCTGTGGAGGGATGCATTTTGGTTCCCGAATTAAGCGGAAAGCATGCTCTTTAAAAGTTCTCTGTAGTTGTCTTGACAACACTAACACTGCAGCTCTGTGATGCGCCGTGTGCAAAACAATTGCGGCTGTTAGTAAACCATTCAAAAGATGCCCCTCTTAACGCAATGGCGCATTTGTTTAACTGATACCATTAATCGGCTACAAAAGCACTCTTTCGGTTAACGGTTAATCGATTATTTTGAGCATCCCTAACACAGAGAGAACATGCAAACTCCAGTGGACTTGAACCAGCCACCTTTTTGCTGTGAGGTGTCTGTGCTAACCACTGAGCCATGGTGTCGCCCCACACATAGATGTGCAGATGTGAAATGCAAGCCTGTTTTTCCCTTTTCTTAACCTTGTAAATACAACCAGCCATTCCTATCATTGAAATGTGTTGATATCTTGACTTGTACCATCCATGCTCACACACACACTGCCACATGAGACTGCACACACAGAACAGCAACTGTGAATGAAACCGCTATCTTTTTTCCCCTTATTCCCAGGGGGAAAGGACCACTCAAAAACACCTCAGATGTGATTAGTGCTGCCAAGAAGATTGCTGAAGCCGGATCAAGAATGGACAAGCTGGGCCGCGCCATTGCAGATCAAGTAAGTTCAACTCGAGTCCGTTTCGCAGAAAACACACACGCATCATCTTTTGGTGAATTATCCATGCTCTTGTGTTTCACTTAAGCATCTTAATCCTTACCGAGCACTCCAGTGATACGCAACAGTGCATAATTTATCTCCCAGCCAACTCACATCCCTGGCTTTAGCCCAGCACCTTTCGAAATCAGTGACTGAGACCGTGATGATAAAGACTGCAATCTGGGTCTCCAAATTCAATCTCCGCAGTCCGACGTTTGTTTTCCTGGAAAGCTCCTCTTATTCCTGAAGCTGAGTGACAATGACAGGTTCACAGGCTTTTCGTGAAAATAATATGGGAACATTTCCAGTAAACGTCAACCCGCCGTATGTGCTGCAAGGGTTCTTTCAGATTTCTCTTGTTTTCTCAATAGCGCAGTTGAAAGGGATATTGTGAGCACGGGAAGGGGGTTTTGCGGGGTAGAATCATCACCCATCACTCATCCTTCCATGAAGGCCTCTCCTCTCAGTTTGTCATTTAATTAAAAGGGTGCGTCACGCTGTGCTAACATCATCGCGCGGCGCGCAGACTACCAGTTGACGTGTCAATAGCACTCATAGTGTGTGTTTTTAAGAACTACAAGACATTTTTACACTATTGCATGAAGAGTTAGCGCCGAGAACTTGCCACTGTCAGGGTCACAGTGTTAATTTCTTGAGTCTGTGCAAGCACGTTTTGCTCATGCGGCACTCAGGGAGGGAAAATAAAGATGCACAGAGTTATCCTATTTGCCGCATGGCTATGGCTGTTAATTAGCCATGCCTGTGAACATCTGCAGTGTGCTTCCAGAAAGATTCATTTACCATAATCTTGCATAATAAGCAGCCTTCATGCAAACCGAAAGCTCTGCACTTTTGATATTTTATTTAGATTGCACTTTGATCCGACGTGAAGCAGCTCCACTTTTTCAAGTCTGTAGTAATGCTACCTGCGCTGACCCAATTGGAGAGGAATACTAAATGTCCAGTTCAGAGACGCTGAAAGCTTTCATAGACGGCCACGTCCTGCCATGTCTTTGATGTTGCTTATTCGGTGCCGTGAATACAATGAAATCCCCTGCAGAAAACAGATGGGTTACTGTGCAGGTGCTTGTGTGTGTGCATGTCTGTGGATGGCTTTGCTTTTCAGCACACACAGGCGCATGCATCAAAATGAGTTGTGTTTTGTTAATGCTGTCCGTTATAATTGAACCGAATTGTTGAGGAATGGGATTGATTTGAGTGCTGGACACGGGCCAGTGTGTGAAAACTCACTGGTCATAATTTACATTTTTTTGCTTTTTTTTTTTTTTGCATTTTTAATATAACAATAATAATAATAATTTTTATTTATTTATTTATTTATTTGTTTATTTATTTATTTATTTATAATGTTTTTAAATATATTTGCTTTTAAATTATAAATGAAATTGCAATGTAATATTTATGAAATAATGATAGTATAACAGCAGTGCTTCCTAAAGGTTTGAAATATACTTGCGGTGGTAGCTGCATTGAAACAATTTTACCCATGGCACATACTGTATACCTACATGCTACACAAAATAAGTGATTTTGAACAATATTTTATTTATCACACTGTTATACACTATTTTTTTCAATGGGTTGAAGTTATTTATTTATTAAAAAAAAAAAAAAAAGACTGTTGAATTAAATAAATCCACTATTTGTTTCTATTCAGGAGGCATGTGCACTCACTGACAGGACAAATATGCTGCTGACAGTGTACAGTACTGCCAAAGCATGTTGGATATGTATTAAAAAATAATATATCAGCATCATCAAATTAAAATGTAAACAGTAAATGAGAAATAAATAAAAGCAGACAAAATCTTTAAAAAGTATAATAATTAAAATTCTTGATTAAATGATTAAAGTAAGGCAAATGAGTTAATTAAACATTTCCACCGGTCTACAAATATTTCGCAGCCATTTTGATGTAATTTCATCCTCACTGAGTAAATAGAAAAGTTTATCTGAGTTGTTTAGATTAAAGAATGAATTATTTCATGTTTCTCTTAGTCTTATGGCGATGCACAAGCGAAAGTAAACCAGGCTTAAAATGAAAATGTAATAAAAAACTACAAAGACTTTATAAAGTGAAACCAAAAGCTGTGTTTTGGTCATTTTTAGGAGATTTAGAAATCTTGGACAATGCATTTTTAAGTCCTTAAGGCATGTTTCTGTGGGTCTCCGCATAGCACGGTGGACTGTCTGTGGGAGTGATGACAGTTCTCGCTGTTGAGTCGAGACCGATAGACATCATGATGCCGAGTCTTATACTTACATGCTTTCACACTTGTACTTAGTCATTTTAGTGAAAACCTCAGATACTGTTGGTTGTGCACCTTTTTTTACCAGCAAAGTTTGTTGACACCATTATAACGACACAGATCACTCTGCCTATTCATGCCAGAGCCCAGTGGGAAAAGTGATTGATAGGTGGTGATTTCTGTGTAACTTATCTTTGTGTAAAACAAAGACCATGTGGGTCAGGTAGTTGAAAAGGTAGGCTACAAATAAATAATTTGTTATGAATGAATTAATTATTCACAAATACCTCATTTACTTATGCCTACGACGATGATCCATCCATCCATAGTGGTGTTTTACATTAGACATCAAACGATGCCAAAATGGTCGACACCACCCAAGCCTAGTTCTCACACACACAGAAATGTAGGACGAAAGGAGATTTTCCACTGGTTAATCGATCATGGATGTTTGGTGGATGCAAAATGAAAGTGTAAAAAGATGATAATAAAAAACAAACAAACAATAGCATATACTTGGGCGGCTTTTAATGGCCGGCCCAAGCAAAGACTTTTAGGGAAGCACTGAACATAATTTAAAAGTCTTTAAATCAGTGTCAAACTCAATTCCTGGAGGGCCAAGTCCTGCACACTTTTGTTCCAACCCTGCTCCAACACACTTACCTGTAGGTTTCAAACAAGCCTGAAGGACTCAATGAGTTTGATCAGCTGTGTTTAATTAGGGTTGGAACTAAACTGTGCAGAGCTGCGGCCCTTTTGGAACTGAGTTTGAAACCTGTGCTTTAAATGAACATCATCTTGTCCGATCGTTCTTCGTAATATAAATATAATTGGTTTGAGTATAGAAAACATTTTTTAAAAATCTGCACCCAATGTCAGTGGCAGGCATGTTCAAGAGTTCAGAAATTAGTAAATCAGAAGCTCATTATTTTAATTTATGTTTCTGTATTTTTGTTTAGCATTTTTATCACAATATTTGAATATTTGTTGCTATTAAATCATTTATAAAATTGCATTGTTACAGCTGAATATAATGTAATATTTAATATAAATTATTATATTATAATTTCAGCTTCTTTATACATCTACTCGTTTTATTCTCCAGAATATGAGCATGCATTGATTTTCATTCATATTTTGAAGTTGGCAAACATTCATTAATATGCAGTGTGAGTGTTTTAAGGGATTGAATTGTCTGAATTGCTGTCTGCATCAATAAGCATATTCTGCATTAGCTGTATGAGTGTCGACCCTTTCTGCTTATAAACCGGTTTGAGATACTCCAGATCAACCCAATCCCAAATCTTCCCCTTGTCCTGCCCACAAATAGAGGAATTGAGGGCAGTAGGTAACGAAAAGAGCGATGGGAAGCCCCAATGAGACCTAAATCCATTAAGTGTGATTCGTCTTTAATTAGCAGCCTAATTACCAGGTGGCAGCTTTCTTTTTAATATATATATATATATATAATGTTTATGAACTATATTTAGATTGCTTCTCGCACCTTTATGCGCAGACGAGGCTGCCAGAGGCTAACCGCCGAAAAATGAACAAAGGGAAGCAGTTTCTTATACAGAAGGATGAATCATCAGATTGAGAAGAGCCTGCGGAGGGATGGAAAGCAAATAATCATTGCACTCTTCTCCCTCCACCCTGCTCTGTCCTTCTCGCTCTCTTTGTCATATCAAAGCCCTGCCACAGAATACACAGTGGTGGGCTATAGCATCACTCCTGTCTGCTTGTCTAGTTTGTCATGTCATGTTTTTTTTTGGTTACGTCTGGGATTGCAGACAGACACCACAACTGAGCTGCCATGCGTTGATGGACCACAAATGTAAAGTTGAATATGCCTGAAAAAGGATTCTTTATAAATCTGGTGCAGGATGGGTGACTGGGAAACAAGCATGCTGTATTGCATAACTCTTTTCTAGCCTGGCAGCCAACTTGACTGTTTAAACCTAAGTAGTCAAAAAAAGAGAGAAAGAGGATGATAAAACATACACCTCTGCATCTGGAGGCCAACCAGAGACACAAACAAGACATCGTTAGCCCAACGGATGTTGTGGGTGAGAGTATTGTGAGGCTTTTTAAAAGCCTTGTCTGAGAATCAGGTCTTAACCCTTTCACATGCAGATTCTAAATACTCTCGCTGACCCTCTGCATTTATTCTTTCCTTTTCTCTTCGGCTTAATCACTATTAATCAGGGGTCTCCACAGCGGAATGAACCACCAATGTATCCAGCATATGTTTTACTCAGCGGATGCCCTTCCAGCTGCAGCCCATCTCTGGGAAACACCCATGCACTCTCATTTACACACACAAAGGACAATTTAGCTTACCCAATTCACCTATAGCGCATGTGTTTGGACTGTGGGGGAAACCTACGCCAACACAGGGAGAACATGCAAACTCCACTCAGAAATGCTGGAGGCTCGACACTGTGAGGTGCTGTGTTGCTTTGAGGTGACAGTGCATTTTATTTATTTGTTTTTTTATGTGGCTGTTTTAAAACGCATGGCTTTGAACCTTTCATGTTGATGCATCAAGTTCATCTCATGACTCTGCGGCCCTGATGAGATATGATCAGTGATTGAAATAACGGCGCTATAAATTAACGCCGTTACTAACGACATTACTTTTTCAGTAACAAGTAAATAAATTACTTACTATTTCGCCATTACCATTACTGACAATAAAATGTGCATTAACCAGTTAAACACCGCGGACCCAATACCAGGTCCTTGACGTCATCGACTTTTGCTTTAAAGGGTCATGAAACACCAAAACACATTTTTTGAGCTGTTGACAGTCGAATATGTGTCCCACACTGCTAAAAACACTATTAGGACACCTATATTTCACTTAAATTGTAAATTGTAAATTGGTTGTTTTTGCGTTATTTCAAGCAAATTCGTACTTCCGGTTTGAAATGAATTTATGAAGCTGCGTCACGGTCATGACATAATAGCGTTGTATTCCAGCATGCAGACTGGACGTCTGTACCAGAGTGTGTCTTATTACGTCTTACAGTGTGATGCATTAATGCATGAGTAAAGCTTGGTTTAAACCAATCAGCGCGCTCTATTGTGCAACTTCATTAATACTCATTACTGTCACAGTGTTTAGACGACAGAGACGCCACGTTGTGTTGGCAAAACAAGCATGAAGTGTTGCTTTTATAGTTTGCTGCAGTTAAGTTTCGTTTTCATTTTGTCTCTGTGAGAGCGCAGACTCACGTGTGGATTAACAGTGTACGCGACGCGCGACAACAATAACTTGCGTGTCTAAGGAGGATTATTGTTTACCTGAGAGCTGTTCTCATCTGCAAACGCTGTTCTCATCTGCAAACGCTGAGATCCGGATTCGCTTGTAGTCTCCTCTTAATAAAGACGCGGTTCTAGTTGCTGGTGATTGTCCTGACTCTACAGATTTGGTAAGTGAGCGACCAGTGCTCTTTGTTTATTCAGTTTTTTCGTATCGAACTAAGTTAACTATTGCACCGAGTGTAAACATGTTAGCACCACAACCAAACTTTAACCTCGTGTAGGATTTTCACCGCATTTTGTGACTGGAATAACACACGCGGCTTTCTGACACTACCTGCCGTGTGCATCTAAGTTTCCGGGAAATGCGGAGCGGTTTTTTTTCTCTCATTCGCCGTGCGGTATCAAACATTGCATGAAAAATACACGCTTAGAGCAGTTCCTCGAATCAAATATCTCGTTTGTCGCGAGGGACATGACTGAATTCCCTGAATGAAAGAGCCAAACTGCAGTTAAAGTCCACCATTTAATAATTTGGCAAATAATTTGACTACAGATGTCCATGTAAACACAGTCACTTTCTCCCCTGTGTGTGTATTTTGACTCTGAAATTCAGCGCGCCCAAATAGACACTCCCACACCATCCCTCTTTTCTTCCTCCGACACTCCCCCCTAAACAGAGCTGGACACGCCCACTTTTCTGACTTTTTCCAAAGTAGAGGTGTGAAAACACCCTGCTGAAACGAGGGGGTTTCATGGCCCTTTAAAATTTAAAGGGCTAGCATTTCCCCAGACCCCTGTAAGTTGATGGAAAGCATTGACACTGACACCCTGTGTGAATGGGGTGTTAGTGTGTTAAATCAACAACTTTTGCTCAATATAATGAAAGTGGCTGTTTAACTTGAACGAGAATAGCATTGATGTTCTTATAAACTAAACTGTGCATCTGATATGAACAATGCACATCAGCTTGTATTATTATTATTATTATTATTAGTAGTAGTAGTAGTAGTAGTATAGCCCGTAGACTTCTATACATTAGGGTATTTGTACAAAGCAATAATGTTATGTTTTGCCAGTACTTGTGTATTGTAATGTCTGCCACCTAAAATGAGTGTTATTTGTTTGAAAACACTTCAAATGTGTGATATTTGACATGCATCTCTTTATAAAGCCATTGCAGGAAGTAGATTGAATATTGTATGCGTCAAAGGGTTTATGCCTGCCTTTTGTATCAAGGCAGCTTTTGGATCATTTGAGAGAGCTGTCAGAAATGTTCAGGCAGGTTTAATAACGAGTTAAATGGCTGTAACAGGGTTTGATTAAAGTTTAAAGAAGGAGTGTAGGGTGAAGATGAGGAGGACGGCAGGATTTAGGTCATTGCCACACAAAGGTCTGCACTGCAGTTTATTAAGAATTTACGAGCAGATTCTGCAGACTTCTGATCCGTGGAGTTTACACGAGCACAGTGCTGAGCAAATAAAGCAGTGTAATTGAGATTTATCATGCAAATGTGTGAGCCACCACAATATACCCATAAATATGATGCCCTCCGTGCACTCGCATGAAGGCACAGAAAGCAAAACACTGATAGGAATTGGGTTTTCATATTGTAGTGAAGCAGACCTGCGGGCAGCAACACGTGTGCTTTATCCTAGTGATGTATACCGACATGCATAGTTTTCCAATTTACATTCAATCAGGGAAGATTTATGGTGATCCATAGGCACCACCCCAGGTTGGATTAATCCCAGTTCTGGCCCTTGGCTGCTTAACGGTGACAGGCCTGTAAATTTTCTTCTATACAGTTGAACAGCCCCCCAAAAAAAGCAATCCCACAGACTCTGAGCTCAGCACTTCAAGATTTGATACTTTCTGATAGGTTCAAGATTGATCATATTTTTGCCTTTGGGTGAAGTCATTGTCAGATTATGCAGTTAAATTATTGTTATGAACAGACTATTCCATCATGCATTGCTATCTTTAACAGATGAAACTAGTGACTGAGTGAAATGAGTATTAACGAACATAAAAGACTGGGGAAATGCTTCTCTTTCTATTGGGATGTTGTGAAAAATATACTATACACTACCTGACATCTTGTCATCAATCCCAGTTGTATGAGCAACTAATAATAACTAAATAATTCTAGTTGATCGTTTAGGAAAGTGGCAGAAGGTGGATTTTTCAGATGAATCATCTGTTGATCTGCATCACAATCATCACCAATACTGCTGAAGACCTACTGGAACCTACATGGACCCAAGATTCTTACAGAAATCAGTCAAGTTTGGGGAAGAAAAAGTCATGGTTTGGGGTTACATTCAGTATGGGGCGTGTGATAGATCTACAGTGGACGGCAACATCAACAGCCTGAGGTATCAAGACATTTGTGCTGCCCAAACCACAGGAGAGGGCAAATTCTCCAGCAGGATAGCGCTCCTTCTCATACTTCAGCCTTCACATCAAAGCTCCTGAAAGCAAAGAAGGTCGAGCTGCTCCAGGCCAGCCCAGTCACCAGACATGAACATTATTGAGCATGTCTGGGGTAAGATGGAGGACAAGGCATTGAAAATGAATCCAAAGACTCTTGATGAACTCTGGGAGTCCTGCAAGAACGCTTTCTTTGCCATTCCAGATGACTTTATTAATAAATGATTTGAGTCATGTCAGAGATGTATGGATGCAGTCCTCCAAGCTCATGATGGAGTCAGACACCATATTCATCGTTTCTCCACTGCAGCAGGACTTTATATTCTATACTGGACATTATTTCTGTTAATGACAAGACTTTTGTTTAAGCAAAGTCAGACCTTTTCTGTCGTAATTAAATAATTACAATTTGATTTTATTGTGGTAAAATAAGTATAATCTAGAGCAGTGGTTCTCAAACTGTGATCCGCGACACTAGTGGTCCGCGGGCTTCCTTCTAGTGGTACACGGAGGAATTAAATATGTCATGTACATGCTACATATAATTCAAAATTTATTAAAAATGATGTATATAATATGCCATAAGTTATATATAGGCTATATTTCTGAGGTAATCTGCCAGGTTTTTTAACTTTGCAGAGTTGTAGCTGCTTTACTGGGCCTACAATGCTACTGTATTTCAATACTGCTCATTTTGGTGGTACTTGGAGAGACAATTTTTTTCTAAGGTGGTACTTGATGTAAAAAGTTTGAGAACCACTGATCTAGAGGCCTTTGCCCATCATATAAGCCACTTCTGATACCAAGTGATAAACTAGAAGTTAAGTATTATTCGTTGTTCTAAAACTTGAATCATAGGCGACAAGACTTTTGTCAGGTTGTGTATGTAATGACAGATTCTTGCATCCAGTTTTTGTTTACAAGCTCTGCATCAAATGGATCGTGGCACATTGGACTGATATTATGTTTTCTGAACCCACTATAACATGATGCACTTCCTAAACTGTTGTGAAGTAATAACAGATTATCCATGTTTGCAGTATTTGTTCGCAGTATTGGGTCAGTCAATCATGTTTTCAACATTAAGGCAATGTGCCTTGCAGAAGTACTTATTCAAAGATTTTAGTGCTTTAGCCTCTTGTCTCATTTTACCCAATTACTCTGCTACATAGAAACGGATTGGTTGGGAAATGCTCTAATGTGCTGTTTTTAGGTACTTGGTTGCTGTGTCGGTAGCGGTTCTACATTTTACGCAGTTGGAATAGCAATTGAATTAATGACACTTTCACTTCCTACCTGTGAATCATTATGGTAGCTACAACATTTCCTTCAGTCACCAGTGGTAGATTATCATTATTTTGATTGTGAACCTTAAAGAAAGATTTAGAGCTCAAATGTGGTGTTTAAAAAGTGCTTAAGGGATTGTTCATACAAAAATGAAAATATATTAACTATTTAATCACCTTCAAGTGTTTCCAAACCTTGGAGTTTCTTATTTTCCTGTTGAACACAAAGGAAGCTATTTTGAATAATGTCAGTAACTGCTAACCATTGATTGTAGAAAAAACAAATACTGTTAAAGTCAAAGGTTACAAGTAGGCATGGGACCATAACAGTTTTCAAGGTATACCAATGTTTGGAAAAGTCAAAGTTTTAAAACAGCCAACATTTTTTGTTATACCGTTGCTACGGTATAAGTAAGATTTTTTTAATTTTTAAAACTTTTTTTGTTGTTGTTTAGGACAAAAATGTCTCCAGCAGAAAAAAAATATCAAAAGATTTCATTTCAAATGATAAAGAAAACTGTGTTTTTGAAGCTAATGAAGACAGTAGAAGTCAATGATTCATTTTCATTATTTAGCCTGACGTGTTTACTGATTTAAAATATTATAAATGTTTAAAAAAATAAAATATATTGTTTTCAACTGGGAAAAAAAGTTGTGTTTACGAATCGATTACACCAAAAAAAACACAAGTAATCGTGACAAACTATAAATTACTCTATAGCTACAACCCTCAAGCAGCCATTGCAGCTAGTTGTTTTTTTAATAACAAGCTTATAAAGAATGTATTTGCAATATTTGTGGAAATTATACAGAAAACAATTATCCCATATGGATTGAATATCATTGTAATAAGTCAGACAAGCATTCATTGCTGTACATTACAGTTTATTTTGAAAGATAAGAGTCCACAGAGCTACATCCAATCAAACACATGTAGTCTACCGACACAATAGTGTTGAATTATGGATGGTTATTCATTTGTTTATGCCATTGTTTCTGCAGAGACCTGTTATTTACATTATTTACTGTTACTTGTGGTAGAAAAAAGAACTTTTTGTAGTAAGTTGACGTCAAATAAGATCATGAACTGAATACAAAGTCACAGTTATAGTTAGAAAAATCTAAACAGAAGAAAGAAACGTAAATGACAGGCTTTTCAGTTTTGGGTGAACTATCTCTTTAATATAAGAGTTGTCAGCGCTCGCTGTATAAAATGCTTTTTATGCCAATTTGTGTTGGGAAAACATGAAGGAATTAAGTTTAACTTATAAATATGAACAAATTTAAGTGGATTGAACTTAAAACAATTAAGTTGTTTTTAACAAAAAAAAGAATTGTTTCAGCTTTTTTTTTTTATAAGTAGTTTGATCATTTAGCAAACATAATTTTTTCAGTACTCTAATGCAGAGTTCAGACCTCATAATTTTTGCCCTGATTATGACTTGCCAACAGGTTTTGAGAAATTGCAGACGAATACCTGAAATCACAGTTAAATCTGTGCTCGTTCACATGAGCAACAATTACACAGTGTGAACTATCAAAGACGCCATCTGAGAGAATCGCCAATGAATCGCAGACACCCGTGAGATATTTGGCAGGCTAAATATCTGGAGCTGTCGATGATTCAAATCATGCCATGTGAAGTGTGTTCTGATTGAAAATAATATCACTGATTACCTACAGCCAATGAGAGATCAGCATCAATTGGTGTGGGTATCGGCAGGCCATCTGGAGGTTGCATAGAAGTTAAAAGCGCCCATTTTTGGTCTATTTGGACCCAGGAAATGGAGGAAAAACTAGTGGAAATTTGTCAGGAGCACCCATGTCATCCACAACTGGGTCAAAAAAGAAAAAAGTTTGAGAGAAAATGTCCCACTTGAGCAAAATGAGTACATTTTCTACACCACTAAAGGATTCTTTCTCATTATGTAGGTAATAACAAAAGATATACTACGTGACCTGGCGTTGTTTCCATGTCACTTCTCGTGTGTGTTTGATTGTGAGACGTAGTTTGTGGACCAAGACAACATTTTCGATGACTTTAGTCATGCAGTATGAAACGCCTTGTCCTCCATCCTACAGTGTAAACACAGCATCGACAATGCTGTATGAAAATATCTGTGACGCCACTACTTTAAAAATCATGCAGTCTAAACTCTGCATTAATGAATTAGTTGGAATAGTTCTCAAATCTGTTTTTGATTCTAAAAAAAGGCAAAATCCTTATTCTGTGATCTGAGGTCATGGGAAACTCACTGGTTAAAAAAACAACAACAACCTGTCAGTCTTGTGAATCTGAAGAATTTCTGTGAAGGGAGTATAAGAGATAAACAAATCCATAAGTTTAAAAAGTTCACAACTGCATTTGAGTCTCTCAGAGGACTGTGAGAATCTTCAAACCACACAGACATCTAGGAAAAGTTGTCCATCATGCTCGGCTGTGAGAACAAGAGCTCTTTCTGTTTGCTGAAAAACACTCAAAGTTCATCTTTCAAGCAGGACAGTGACCCAAGCACAAGGCCAAATAAATAGCAGTCTGGCTCAAGCACAAAAAAGCTCTATAGTGTCCAAAATGTTGTTTTGATCTCATTCCAGTTTCATGGCACCATTTAACAATCGTGTTGCGTAGGCGTCATCCAGCTAACCTGAACAAGCTGAAGCAGATCTGTCTGTCTTTTCTGCAGAAGACTCATTTCTTGATGCAATCATGTTTCTATTCAGTTCTAGCATGATCACACAGCACTACATTTGAGTTTAGCATTCATATTTTGGTGAAAAGCAGGCCATGAAATCAGTTATACACTGTTAGAGATGATGGGTTCCTTACGATGCATTTGGGTTGGGACAACATGAAAGAATTAAGATACCGTATTAGTTTTTATACATTTAAATGGATTACACATTGAATATTTAAGTTGTCACAATAAAAATCTTAATAAGTGTTGTTTTAGCTCATTTTAAATAAGTCGTTTGAACAAACAGCAAACATAATTTTCATGAGTGTAATAGTGCTTTCACACTTGGTTTAATCGCCTAGACCAGGGGTTCTCAACTGGTTTGGCCATGGGACCCACATGTTTACATGGTCATCAAGCCGCCACCCAAATCTTTTAGGAACTATAATACAATTTTAGCATTTATAAAACATTTGTTAACGTAAACTAGTAACAGATACATCATAAGACATTCACCAAGACTTACAAATAAACTATTTTATTGCTGTCATTGCTGGATCAAATTACAGATATTTTACAAAGTAAAAACGACAAATACTGTTAATAATAAACATAATAAAACATGTTTTATGGTTTCTAAATGTTGTTTTAATTTAGAAGGTTTCATGCTTTCTTTTGAGAGCACCTCAATACATATTAAACTGAGGCTTTAAGTCTTTTTTTCATCAGTGTGTGTATATATATATATCTCCATACTTTACATATTCAGGGTCGTACTTGCCCTTCGACATATTTGTTGCAATAATTAAATGAAATTTCACATGTCAAATGGTAAGGTTGTCGCGCACACATTTCAAAATAAAAGTCTGGTATAAGCAAAATAAGTAAAAAAAAAAAACTTTTTATTTATTTATTTATTTTTTGACCACACACTCCGCGACCCACTGAAAATGTTCCCACGACCCACCAGTTAAGAAGCACTGGCCTAGACCATACCCAACTGTTGCTTAGGTGAGGACCACTTAAGTGAAACGCCAAAATGGAGCAATTGCATATTACGTTAATTCTGCTTTTTAAACACTTTTTTTTTTTTGTCCAAAACCAAAATACAGATAGCCACCTGAGTCTATCTGCTGCAAAAAAACATTAAAAGCATTATGCAATGTTTGCAGAAGCCGTTTTTGGTGGAGGCAAGCAGACATTAACACTGTTTACACTGGGTCAGTCCCACTTAGGAGGTGATACACAGACATGCGCACACGAATGAATGTTATGAAACCTATGTAGTTTCTTGTACAGTTGGCTGTTTACTTCTGTTGGTACGATTACATTCACATCAAAAGTGAACTGTACCCGAGTTTGCATGAACCGTACCCCAGAACACCTCCGTCAGGCACACCTGAGTTCACTAGCTAAATGACGTCCAACAAACCCGGGTGTGGACCAAAAGTGCTAGTGTGAAAGCACCATAAGTGTCCAATTGTTTGGAAATTTTGATTTATGCTTCGTTTATGAAATCTGAAAAGATGTGATTGATGTGTATGGTTTGTTAGAATTGGACAATGTTTTCCTTTGATTATAGCTATGAAAATAAATCTGGAGTCTGGAAAAATCTGGATAAATCTGGAAATAGCCTAACATTTGTCTAAATGAAGTTTTAATATATTTGAAGTTGGAGATTTACAATCTATATTCATGGAACATGATCTTTACTTGGGCCCAATTCTACCCCTAAAGCCTGGTTTACTTTTGCGTCAAGTGATCGGCACGACCCATGACGCATACACTGGGCATAGCTGTTCATTTATACTTCTGCGCGCTGTTTCTGTTACTCTGTAATAACACTTCCGAAACGCTAGTGGGCAGAGAGGTGTTTGTTCCTCTGTGTCGAGTTTCTTCACTGGTGTTTTGTTTTTTCTGAACGCTTCCTGAATGTACAAGTTGCTCTATTTTGAGGCAGAACTGGTGGATGTGCAACAACTTTAACCATGTGGTGAAAACAAAACTTTCCATCCGGAGCTGCTTCATGGGACTCCACACTTGTAAACAATCAATCCATCGGGCTCAGGCGGCTTTCACTCCCGCCAAGACTCGTCAGCACTACCCAGCCAACCAATCACAGAGCTTGCGCTACGTGTCATCGGGTCGTGTAGGGCTATGTGTCAACACGTAGGCTGCACCGTAGCTTATGCGTGCGCTTAATGCAGAAGTATAAATCAGCCTTTAGCCCTTGTCCCTTGGTTTGTGTATTCACGTGAAAGGGTAGGAGGTGTTCTCTTTAGCCTGGAGGTGTTGGGGTAAGGGAAAGGAAAACATAGCCCTTCAAACAAGGATTTTTTGTAGAACCACACTATAAATGAGGGGCTATGAGAGTCTTTGACTAAACTAGCTACAGCAGCAACATGGCTGCAAAAATGAGCAAAGAGACCCACAAAAACAAAGTATTATCACTACAAAGCAGCTGATTTATTACATTCATAACAAGGTTAATGTGTTCTTTTTAAAGAAACACTTTGGAGAAAGAAAAAAAGCTAAATTTAGCTAAGGATAGTCTCTTAATAACAGCTGCAAAATATATCTCAACATATCATCAATGCTGATAACTGTACCTGATGACTTTGATAGAGTAGTCCGGTCTGTCGGATGTCTGGCGGCAGTGAAATAGATTTTTTACAGCACATCTGCCATGATACTAAGGTTTTGGTTAAATCCATGAATATGAGCATGAAGTAAATACACAGAACAGTTTTGCGTTTTTTGCAACACCCGAAGACATGCACGCACTGCACTGCCTTCTATTGACATTAAAATAGTGCGGTGTTTTACTAGGCAACCGACAGTCTTAGTGCTGAAAATCACTAGATTTCCGGTTCATTCATTAGAAAAAAAAGATTAGCATCAACGCTCGTGCATGGATAAATGATAAACGCTCGCTCCTGCAACCTGTGCTTCTGATAAAATGATGACGTGGGTGTGTGTAGTTGTGGTGTCCCAATTCTTCGTGGTTTATTTCCTGGGGGTAGTTGGAGGGGAAGACGTAGAAAATAGAATTGTAATTGGGCCTTACTATTTTAATGATTTTGTTTTCCATAAAAATCTATAACTGATATCTATAATATTGACTTCGAGAATATTTTGGCAACACTTTAGGTCACAATTCAGTGCATTAACAAAGCATTAACTAACACTACCAGCTTAATAAGCTACTGATTAGCTGTTTATTATTAATTGCTAAGGTAGTAGTTGGGTTTAGGTTTTGGGTAAGATTAGGGATGCAGAATAAGATCATACTTTAACTACTAATGAACAGTTAATGTCATAATAATAGACATGTAAAAAGCCAGTAGTTAATGGCAAGAACTGTGACAGATTAATAGACTTTTGCCCATTGATAAAAATACCCATGCAATATGAGGTTTTGTGGTCGAGTGTCACAAATGAATCTCAGTATACACTGTGTGAAATGTGTGCTTGTAAATATGCTTTTGGAGCTGGCAGTCCTATTAATAACTGTTAGGGAAGTGGTTGTCTCTGTTTGGCAGGCGTGTTGGCGGCTTTTGCTGCATCATGCTGTGGCTATTCAGTAATCACTGATGCACATGTAAAGCGCATGATTCATGTCTTGTATTTTATCTCCAAACTGCACATCTTTAAATATTAGTCGTGTCACAATAATCATTATACCGACTTATCGCACATGACCTAAATCATTATTTGGTGATGCAATATATATATCACCCATACATAAAAACAATACTAGCAACATTTTAGCTGATTGTGCAACATCTCTATCTCTAGTTGGAGGCGTTATTGTCTATTACTCATTCTGGCATTATATAACGAGTGGCATAAAATAGGCTTAAAATTACAATAATATTGTTTATAGATATATATTTGGTGCAATGTATCATACAGCAAACAAAAGATATCATGACAGCCCTAACAATAGGGTCAAGACACATCAGATATCCAACATGTTCATTGAATATGCTCTTGCTGACTGTGATATATGAAGACATCAGTCACTAAATCTACCTTTCCTTTAGACTGCATCTGCACCCTTTCCCATCTTCTCCTTATTGTTGGCGCGTCCTTCCGTATAGGGGAAACGGCGAGCCTGATACATCTACATGTAGTCTTTAGAGCTGAAAAAGTGCATGGGAAACTCTCCAACCTCTTGTTTCTTGCGGTAGATGTTTTCAGGAATGCTTTTGGGTTGTGTGACTTTAGCAGGTCACCATCTGCCAGAAAACACAGCAGACAAACACACATCAACACCGCATTTCAATGTTACGGAGAATAAGACTGCTGGATGCTAGGATAATATACGATATTGTAGCCGAAGACAATGATTAAATATTTTAATTCATCTTTATTTCTATAGCACTATTACAGTTTAGATTGTGTCAAAGCATCTTAGCATAGATATCATGACGGAACTTATAGTAAATCTGACCAGGATACGGCCTGGTCCATGATTATGGAGAATAATAATAACGATATAATAAAAGATATCATGACAGACTTTATTTATAGTAAATCTGACCAGGATATGGCCTGGTCCAGGATTAAGGAGAATAATAATAATGACGATATAACAAAAGATATTGTGACAGGCCCAGTAATAAATCTGCTCAGGATATGGCCTGGTCCATGATTATGGAGAATAATAATGATGATATGATAAAGATATCGGGACAGGCCTAATAATAAATCTGCTCAGGATGCGGCCTGGTCCAGGATTCTGGAGAATATTAATGACGATATAATAAAAGATATCATGACAGGCATAATAATAAATCTGCTCAGGATACGGCCTGGTCCAGGATTCTGGAGAATAATAATGATGATTTAATAAGGATATCGGGGCAGGCCCAATAATAAATCTGCTCAGGATAGGAGCTAGTCCAGGATTATGGAGAATATTAATGACCATATAACAAAAGATATCATGACAGGCCTAATAATAAATCTGCTCAGGATACGGCTTGGTCCAGGATTCTGGAGAATAATAATGATTATTTAATAAGAATATCGGGGCAGGCCCAATAATAAATCTGCTCAGGATAGGAGCTAGTCCAGGATTATGGAGAATATTAATGACCATATAACAAAAGATGTCATGACTGGCCTAATAATAAATTTGCTCAGGATACGACTTGATCCAGGATTGTAAATAATTATAATGATGGTATAATAAAGATATCATGACAGGCCTAATGATAAATCTGCTCAGGATACGGCCTGGTCCAGGATTATGTAGAATAATTATGATGATATAACAAAAGATATCATGACAGGCCTAATAATAAATTTGCTCAGGATACGGCCTGTTCCAGGATTATGGAGAATAATAATGATGATATAATAAAGATATCGTGACAGGCCTAATCATCATGGAATTTACCTCTTCTCTCTCATCCTAGACTGATCCTATGCTTTATAAGACTGAGATGGAATTGGCACTTACAAATGTTAGTCTTATTTTTTTTCCCTTTTGGGTAATTGCTTGGGTAGGAGCAAGATCATCGCTCTGTTTCAAATGCCACTTGATTGATTATCATGGTCCATGATGGCTTTATATTTAGCCGTTTAAAAAAACAAGTGCACCGCCAGACCATTTAAATGCAATATAAAACACATTAGCCACATGAAGGGATGCGCTTCTCTCCAAGTGCATTAGAGTTCTCTCTATTAAAGAAAACTACGGATGAATCTTTTATCTAGGTAAAAAATGACTTTGATATTAACAGGTGCTTTTAAAATGAACCTTCGATTGCCTTGGGTACTTTGCCGTTTCCAGTTTGTATGTTGAATACTGATGACTGAGTGGGCTGATTTCCCTGGCCCTCTTTTTCACCTTTGCAGAAAGACGAATTACGTAAATGTTTGTGGTTTTTCGAATCTCTGCAAGACATTGTTTTTATTCGACATTTTAGTTTTTGGCTGTGGAGCTTATAGAGACTTTAAATTCAGTCTAGAAGGAGCTCGCAGCTGAGAGATTTGCTGGAGGACCAAGTTTGCAGTCCAGAAACTTTCTTCAATGGGTCACAGTCAGCACGTCAAATCTCCACCTGCGCTGTTCTCAAACTGTCTCCAGCAGATGTATATGGAAGATGGAAGTTTGCTTACTGCAGACTGTTTTCTTTCTCTTTTTTTATTATTTTTATGAAGATTCAGGTCTTTCTTTAGATGGGCTAACACAGTTTTGTGGCAGATGTGCATTTTTATTTGCTTGTTTTTATGCTTCTCTGACGCTGCTGGCATTATTTTTATTTATTTTATTTTTGTATTGATTTGCAGCCTACTTGCACCTTTATAGGACGTCTTCATCTGTATTTTTACTGCCCATTTTGCACTTTTTTATGGTCTTTACGCTTGTTGAGGCCTCTTCAAGATAATATATATTTTAGTTTTTTTGTTTGATTTTTACTTTGCTGGAGTTTATATTATGTATTTTTACTCTATTTATTTAAAAAAAAATCTTTATTTGGCAGCCTACTTTGGAAGAAATCATCTGTTAAATTTATAATGTAGATGCACTTTGCACCTCGTTTGGCCTTAAACAGCCTTTTTGCAGTAGCAGCAGCAAAACTGTCAATCTTTTTCCCAATTTTAAGAAGTTTTTTTTATTCATTTGCATTCTCACGTCCCCCTTTCCCATCAGTTTGCCCCTTTTTATATAAAATATTAGGATTGAATTTTATTTAGCAGGCATCTCAACACTCTGTATTTTGACCTTCTGTTCTTGTTTTTAATTAATTAATTAATTAATTAATTTGTTTATTTTTACATGCAAAGTATCAGTTTTCAGTTTAGCTTTTTATTTGCCATTACCAAACTTGGTCATGTAAAATTAAGCCATTTAAAAGTGAGTGGTAAATTGGTTGGACCCTCTAATTTATTACTTTTTTAAATAAAATATTAGAATTTACTTATTTTTTTGTAGACATATCACTTTTCTTCGCTTCATTTATTTATTTTTTATTTTCTCCATTTTATTATTTTATTTATTTTTTAGTTCAGCTTTTTGTCATTGGGAACCTTGGTCGTGTACAATTAAGCCATTTAAAAGTGCGAGTGGTAAAGTGTATTTCACTTTTGTTTTCTTTTTTGTTTAATACAATATCAGGATTTACGTATTTATTTTTTACGTATTTATTTCCCCCCCCCCTCCATTTTATTCATTTACTTTTTTCAACCAAAATAGCATTCTCAAGATCTGCCTCTTATGTCATAGGAACCTAGGACATGTACAATTAAGCCACTTAAATGAACATGTTGTAAACATCATACGGTGTCCCTGTAAAATGTTCATTTTTATTTTTTAGATAAAGTATTAGAGCAGTGCGGTGACTCAGTGGTTAGCACAGTCGCCTCACTGCAAGAAGGTTGCTAGTTGGAAAAGTAGTCTCAGCTGGTTCAGTTGGCATTTCTGTGCATGTTCTACCCGTGTTGGCGTGGGTTTCCTCCGGGTGCTCCGGTTTCCTCCAGTCCAAAGACCTGCGTTAAAGGGGAACTGGGTAAACAAATATTGGCTGTAGTGTGAGTGTCTATGGGTGTTTCCCAGTACCTGGTGGCACCTGGAAGGGCATCCACTGCGTAAAACATATCAAATCAAATCGCTTTTATTGACGCATCATCAGCAGCACGTGTGCTATGATGAGTGAAAAGCTTAGGTGCTGCCTCCAGACTGTACAAAATACAGATATTTGTGCAAATACAACGACAGTGCAAAATACACAAAAAACAGCATACTCCTAAAAAAAAATTAATAAATAAAAATATTCCAGCATATACTGGAATAGTTGGCGGTTCATTCTGCTGAGATGACCCCTGATAAAAAGGAACTAAGCTGAAGGAGAATGAATGAATTAATAAAATATTAGGATTTACTTATTTATTTTGCAGACATATTAACACTTTTTTTTTAATCTCTTCATTTATTTGTTTTTCACAACCAAACTAGCAGTCTTCAGTTTACCCTCTTACGTTTGCCATTAGGTCTATTAGATGTGTACAATTAAGCCTTTCGAAAGAGCATGTGTGTTTTTTTTTTTTTGTTTTTTTTAAACCATTCTTTCAAGTAAAACATCAGGATTTACATTTATTTTCCAGATAATTCCTTCATTCATTCATTCACTCACTTATTTACTTTTTTATGTATTTATAATCAAAGTTGCAATCTTCAGTTCAGCCTCTTAATTTTTTATTAGGAACCTTGGCCAGGTACATTTAAGCTATGCAAAAGGCAAGGCGTGTTTTATTTTTATAGCACATTTCAATTCAAAGTGCTTTACATTAACAAGAATAAAAGAGACAAGTATAAGAAAATAAGCAAATAATACAAATAAAATAGATTAAAGTGTGTTTAAACGGTTTAAAACATGAAAAAGCCAGCCATAATAGTGCAACCTATAGGATGCAGCATAGTGCTCATACAGTAAAGGCACAGCTAAACAACTGATTCCAGCAGCGGTGGGCACAGTGGCTGAAAGCTGATTCACACTGCTTTGACTGAACTCTTGGAATTTCTGGTTTGTATGACCCTAATGATCTGAGTGATCTGTTGGGTTTGTATTCAGTGAGTGTAATGTATTGAGCTCCTAGGCCATTTAGTGATTTATAGAACAGAAATAATACTTGAAAATCTATTCTGAATATAACCGGGAGCCAGTGTAAACACCTGAGGACAGGTGTGATGTGCTCTGATTTTCGGGTCTGGTCAGAATCCTGGCCGCAACGTTCTGAATAAGCTGCAACTGTCTTTTTGGGAAGGCCAATGAGGAGTTCATCACAGTAATCCATTCTGCTGCTGATAAAAGCATGAATAAGTTTTTCTAAATCTTTACTAGAAACAAAGCATCTAATTCTTGCAATGTTTTTGAGATGATAGTATGCTGATTTACTAACTGCTTTGACACGACTACTTAAACTTGTATCTGACTCCAGAGTCACACCAAGATTCTTGACCTTATTTGTTGTTGTTTGACCTTTCGAGCCAAGGCACGCATTCTTCTAGAGAACCTAATCTCTGAGAATGTTGTTAATGTGATAAGGAGTCGCTCAATGTAATTTGCATATTTATTTAAAATAAAATATTAGAATTTACTTTTATTTATTTTGCATACATATCACTTTTTATTCTATTTATTTAATTATTTAATTAATTAATTAATTAATTTATTTATTTATTTGCAACCAAGCTAGCAGTCTTTAATTTACCCTCTCATATTTGTCATTAGGATTCTTGGACGTGTACAATTAAGCCCTTTTAAAAGTGTGTGTGTGTGGTAAATGTGATTAGACGTCCCTCTCCATTCACAGAGAGGGTTAAGCAGATCCTCAATCGTCAGATGCTGGCTTAGACTCGTGGATCGTCTGTCAGCGCGTAGACAATTGGTAACTCTTTCTGTGGTTTGGGACGGATATAAACACCACATAATCACATCTATGGAAACATTCTCTCGCTGAAGAGACCTATGGGTGGGCAGGAGTATTTCATCACTGCTCTAATCACCTCAATATGTCATCTGCTCAGTTTTAGTAGCGAGAGAATACACACGCGCACACACGCGCACACACACACACACCTCATTCTGTCCCTCTGGAGAGCGGCGTATCAATATCTCCTCGGGCTTTAGTGGGCATAACCCACAAAAGAATGCATTACCCAAGAGGCTTCATTTATAATCACGGCTGCTCTACATTAAAATGCTGCTATGTCAGTGGATACGGGAATCTGGCATTTCTCCTCCCTGATGTGTTGAGAAAGGTCAAAACCCTGCTCGTGCTGCTGTTCTACTACCGCCGCCCATCCAGAGATGGGATTCAGCAGGCCGCGTGACATTTTCTGATGCGGCCTGACCTTCCTACTCACTTTTATAGCGGGATATTTTTAACGCTGAGGTGTGAAATCCCCTATTTTTTCTCCAGCACCCACATTCTCTTCCGCTCATCAATTCTGATAGTGTTGTTTTCATTGTTTTGAAGGATTTTATTTATTTATTTACTTATTTTTTCCAGGGTCTAGATGTTTTTAGTTCACTCATTGTTTCACACCAACATCCCTGCGTGTCATCACTAATCAAAACATTGAATTTTGAGTTATTTGTAATTGGAGAATTACTATATATATATATATATATATATATATATATATATATATATATATATATATATATATATATATATATATATATATATATATATATACATACATATATATATATATATATATATATATATATATATATATATATATATATATATATATATATATATATATATACATACATACATACATATATATATATATATATATATATATATATATATATATATATATATATATATATACACACACACATACATACATACATACATGCATACATGGGACAGGATTTTTACTTGTTGATTTTTAATTTTGGCTTTAAACAAATCTATAATATTGACTTCTACAATATTTTGTCTACACTTTAGTTTAGGTCACAATTCAGGGTGTTGACAAAAATATCAACTAATGCTACTAGCTTAGTAAACTACTAAATAGCTGTTTATGAATAATTGCTATGGTCGAATTGATTTATTATATATTATTTGTTATTATCTTGTTTTATTTATTTTATTTAATTAATGAAAGAATTTTATTTAATTTTATGTATTTAATTTCTATTTTAAATATAATTATATATTTAATAAAATTTATTTATTTATATTTGTTATTATTTGTTTTATTAAATTTATTATTTTTATTATTTAATGTATTATTTATTTAATTAATAGATTCATTATTGTATGTATTTTATTTATTTGATTTTTGTTAATTATATTTTAAATGTTTTATTATTATTATTATTTTTTAAACGTTTATAGGTTATGGATGTTTTTACTTCACTCATTGTTTCATACTGCCATTCCCACTTGTCTAAATGGAGCACTTTGCAATGCACATTACTAACGAAAATGAGTTTTGATATATTTGCTGTTGGAGATTATATATATATAATTTTATTTATTTATATATATTTTTTATATATATATATTTTTTTCAGTTACAGGATCTTTACTTGGTGATTCTTAGCATAAAACAAATCTATAATATTGACTTCTACAATATTTTTTCAACTCTATACTTTAGGTCAGTTCGGGATAGTAACAAAAATATTAACTAGAACTAACTTAAACTACTAATTAGTTGGTTTTTAAAAGTTGCCAAAGTAGAATTTATTATGTAGATTATTTTATTATTTTATTTATTATTTATTTTATTTATTTGTATATTTTATTATTTATTTTTATTTTCATTTTACATATTTGATTTTATTATACATTTCATTTTATTATTATTTTTTTTTAAATTTTCATAGTATATGAAAATATATATTATATTTTATACGTATTAATAGTATTTTATTAACAGTTACTTAGTAGAAGTTAAATCTTAGGTTTAAATCGTTTTTTTCCCCCAACACACATTCTTCTCCACTCATCAATTCTGATATTGTATAAATATATTTATATATATATGTAAATTTATGTATTACTTTATTTTATAATTTATAATTTATTAATTTTATTTTATAATTATTTTATATGTTTATTTATTTAATTTATTTAGTTCTATATATTTTAATTTTTTTACACTTTTATATATACGTATATATATATTTAGTTTTATATATATAATTTATTTTTTCATGGTACATGTTTACTTGATATTCTAATGATTTTTGGCATTAAAAAAATCTAATAATGACTTGTACAACATTTTGGCAATACTTTAGTTTCTAACGCAATATCAACTAATACTACTAGCTTATTAAACTACTAATTAGCTGTTTATTAATAGGTAGTGCAGTAGAAGTTGGGTTAAGCTGTTATTTTTCTCTAACACACATTCTCTTCGCCACATCAATTTTGATAGTGGCTGTCCTGTTGTTTTCAATGTTTTGAACGATTTTATATTTTCCAGGTTGTTTTAATTCACTCATCGTTTCACACCGCCATCCACACTGTCTGTATGCCAGAGGACAGAGCATTATTTACACAATAATGTACACATTTACTGAGAGGGAGAAAACGGTTTTCTGTGTCTCTTTCAACATTTCCATTTTCATGAATATGTAGAGTAGAGCTGGAGCACTAATGGAAGTTTAGATTCAACTTTTAGCAATAGTTCTCTTAAAATGAAAATGCTGTCATTTACTTTGCTCATGTTGTTCCACAGATAAATGGCTGGCTTTTTTGTGCAGAATTTGCACAATATTATGTATATTTTCAACCATTGAGTTCAAGCTAACACTATAGATGGATGTTAAGTTACAAGTTATATTATTCAATTCGTGTTATTTGACTAATAAAATAGTTTTTGGACAAAATGAGGTTGAGTAAATGACTGCAAAATGTGAATTTAATGGTGAACTTTCCTTTTAATAGAACCTTTCAGAATAGCTTTCTTAATGCAGATACTGCTAATTATGTCACTCATGTTGGTCTGCAAGTAAATAAGTTGCTTTTATTCTGCAAAATGTAAAGCAAATGACTGCAAAATATTATAAAAAATATTTTGGGTGATCTACACTTTTAATTTAACCTGAACTCTTAGGAATTGTTCTTTATAATTGAAATTATGGTTGTTTCGCTCATGTTGGTTTACAAATAATTAGGGCTGTCAAATGATTAAAAAAATTAACGTGATTAATTCACATTTTTTTGTAATTAATTAAAATTAATCAAGAAACGTAATTAATCATGATTAATCACAAAATGCCGTATTTATTACAGAAGTAAAAACAGGCATGTAATGCCATTTAAATTTCAAAACAATCCATGCCAAAACGGACAAAAATGCTTTCCATGTTGGGTCCTAAGTAGACTACAAACACACACACCCACGCCCGCACCCACACACACACACACACACAGACACAACGCACGCAGTGCCGGTGAGCGAGAGGGATCCCTTCAGATTCATCAACCCTCACGATTGCGTTGATCAAATTTGCTTAATCTAAGCTTTCTAAAGTATGGCTGTATTTAACATGCAAGGATTCTGATAGAGGAACGTGAAGCAGACGCTTTACAAAAGGGGGGAAACACGTCAAACTTAATGAAACATTTGAGGGACGCACCTTAAGGGCAGAGAAATGTCTTTGACAGCTTGCGAATTCATCTGGCACTTTCATTCACATGGACACCAATACTCAGCTTTGATGATTAAAATAGTACTGATCAAGAGTCGACCATGTAAACAGCGATTTTTGATTATCTTAAATGACCACGCGAGTCCCGAAATGCAGAGGTTTTTCTTCCCGTTCGCCATGCGGTATCAAATTCCATTAAAACATCCTGAATGAAAATATGCTGAATGTGAGGGAACTGCTGAACTGCAGGTAAAGGCTAAAGATTAAAAATGAAACAACCGAAATTGCATGAAACCATATTTCTTTGCATGTTAAACACACGCAGGGCCAGAGCAAACTGAACTTGCGCTCTAGGCAAACGGCAATCACAACGTTTTATTCGTATGGAAGGCCGAGGACCATAAGAGAGGGGGTGGGTAGGTTCGCTCGCTATTCTGCTGCCCAAGGCAGCCGCTTAGGTCACCTCTATGGACGCGCCGGCCCTGAACACACGTCGGCCACAACAGGAAATAAAAAAAATGCAACTGCGTTATTTGCATTTCAAATTAATCACGTGCGTTAACGCGCTAATTTTGACAGCCCTACAAATAATTGCTTTATTATGCAGAATGCAAACAATATTTTAGTTTTTTGTTGGTAGTTGACGTTAATCTGTTTTGGGACAAAATGAGATTAAGTAAATGATCATTTTAATTTTTTGGTGAACTGTCCTTGTATGTGGTGTGCATGATCCTTTTTAAATATCCTTTTTAAATAGAGAAAACAGGTTGCTTTTATGTAGCTGTTTTGTCACTCACTTATATTTTCCATCTTTCCAGCAGCGTACATTCAGCAGTGCACGTTTGAGTTCGCTCAGGACAGTTGATTAGTGTTCGCTCACCTTTTTTGAGACACCATTTCTCTCACCTCTGGTGCTAAAAGTGCTGTTCTTTTAACACCTCACTGCCTCGTCCAAGAGACATTTGTCATTTTAGAAAAAACAGTGCATCTTAAAGGGACAGTTCACCAAATAATTAACATTTACTCACACTCAAGTGCTTCTAAAACTGAGTTGCTGTTTTGTGTTGTTTTTTTGCTACTGTCGAACACAAATTGAGATGATTTGAAGAATGTTGTAAACTGGTAGACATTGATATGCATAGTAGGAAAGAAAAACACTTGATTGATACTAAAAGTACTTTGCTTATTTAAAAGAGATGATTTTGAAAGTATAATAGCTGCAAACTTAACAGTAACACTTTAAAGTGATGGTCCATTAATGTTAATGTATTAACTCACATGTACAAACTATTAGTTTTACATATATTACTGTATTTGTTCATGTTTGGTAATGTTAGTTAATAACTATGATAAAAATAATGTTAGTTCATGTTAACTCGGTGCATTAACTAATGTTAACCACAACTTTGGATTTAAATAATGCATTAGTTAATGTTGAACTATTGTTAATAAATGCTTTACAAGATTATTCATACCTAATGTTAGTAAATGCATTACAGGGCACCTATGGTAAATTATTTACTTTTCAAGCTGTTTGGACAGACATAGGTGTAGAGTATAGACCATCATATTGGGATGATATAAATACACCCAGTCTCTTTTTTTCAATTTAACAACATAAAAACAGTGGACCAATTGGAGCAGTTTTTTTTTTTTTTTCCCCACACGCAGAAATGAACCAACAACCTTCTTGCCACTAAGCAAGACAACTAAGCCACCATGCCATCCTAACATCATCAAATGATTTGAGTGTTATTAAATAACATACACACACGTGCATGGGTAAATGGACTGAGTGATGGGTGCTGATTCTGTCCAGGCCTTAATTTATCTAATAGGTGTATGATTAGCCAATCCATAAGAGCTGTTTTTAATTGATTCCTGTAAAGAAAAGGGAATAAAGGAGGAATCTGAGATCTATTGTAACTTATTTGTGTTATATTTCTGTTGTCCCTTGTGTCAACCTGACTCTTTCTCCTCAAAGTCGTTTTATAATGAGAAAAAATAGTTTTCAGGAAACTCTAAAGTCAGGGAGCATGCAGGGTAATGTCCTTTAAGTGCGTGTACATTACTTAAGTGGGGGAAGTCAGGCTGAAGTTGAATGTAAGGTTACACTGTGTACTCTGTGTAAGGTTATACGAGTCTCCTAAAGAGGAACACTTCTCCCAGAAGTTGCTCATTTTTAATGTCGTTTTGGGTGAATGCAGAATCAGCCCTTGGGCCGACTTGATAAGAGACTTACCGGTCAATTCTATGAAAGTGCATCGCTTTACCACGAAATGCACTGCGAAAACTCCTTCTTCAGTCAAGTATTTCTAGCAAAACACAATATTGATCTTGTTGGGAATAAAATATTATGCAATATCAGGTAATGTAAGATTATTATGAGTGCTGTAAGATTGCTTGTTTTTTATTCTTGGTTAGTGATGCCTAAAATTGGATATTTAACTGCACATGTAACTTAAAATACAAGACGGGTCTTAAATGATCTCTAATTGTTGAGTTTGTATGTATTGTTATTGTTGTTTTATGCTGTAGTAACACTCAGTTATAAGTTTGCCCATAAAAAATCTGTCACTCTTGTACTTATTCTTTATTTGATAATAAATTCTGCTATGATTTGTTGCAATACGCTTCAGTAAATTTTTAGAAGCAACACTAATTTTGCATTGTACTTACTGCCAAGTCTTAATTTAAATAACAAATGTGTGATCCAGATTTAATTTAGACAGAAATCCTGCTTTAAGTTCATATGCTTTAGCTCATTTGAAGACAATAATAAGGAGATTCTTCTGTTTATTGACTCAAGTTTCAGATGTTTTCTCACAGAATATAAGCATAGAGTTTAAAAAGCAATTAACAAGCTAGCTTTAAGATAATTAGACTAAAAACACTGCTTGGAATAACTGTTTACAATACATAATTTAAGATTTTACATTATTATTATTTTAACTAAAGCCTAGGTTAGTTTTCTTTCTTCAATAATTAAGTCTTATCAAATATAATTCCTACTGAACTGGCAGATCATTTGACTTGTTTCCAGTCTGCTTTTTCTTAAATCATTTATTTCTTTTATTTAGATGCACTGAAAAAATCACTGAATTTACTAAATGTTTTTAAGGTGAGTGGTTGCAAACAATTTAAATGGGCTGAATTTAAGCAAACAAATTTTATTTAGTTATATTGCAACTTCATTTGTTTAATTCAGCCCATATAATGGCCATTCTTCAACTACGGGCACTTTAAAAAAGTAAAAAAAACCTTATTGAAAATTAACATAAGAAATCTTCATAAGTTTAAACAGTTCGTCTTGTTTTAAGATTTATGAGGACAAACTTAGCTAAGAAGAGAAACATTGTTTCCATCGTGAAGTGAACAAATGTCAATTCCAGCACATCTCAATATACAGCTTTTATTTCAAAATGAAATAAATGATGGCAGTCAAACATTGTCCAAGATCATTTTTGATTCTAGTTTAACCAATCTTTCCACAGTAGCCTATATATAATAATTATACATTTGTTAATGAATTAGTTGAATGCTGAATTGTACACCTGCCACACTCTAATATTTAATATTAATTTGATTAAGAGTTTTTTAGAAAATAAATAAACTGAATATATTAAATAGAGCATGAACTTATACATTGTGAATACACTTTTAATGTGTGATGAGAACTTTTTAAATATTTTTTATAAATGTGTGTGATGATGGAAATGACAGTGGTGGAAATGACCTCTAAACAGTTTGTGAAAAAATTAAAAATAGCTTCACCGGTTACCTTTGAAGTGATACTAGCTTTTCATGTCTACAAAACACTCTTATTTACCTTCATTTTGTTTGGTTTTTAAAAACTTCTTTGAAGGTACAACATGTTTGGAAATGACGTAGAATAAATATATTTCCTTTTAAAGCAATATTTACCTTGATTTTTCGTCAAGTGTTGTTGATTAAATTCCCTCCAAATCTTGAACATGTTCTCAGATGACACTATTCATTTTCATAGAAACCACCTAAATAATCTTTACGTTTTAAAGCGACATTACAGTGTTATGGTGGAAATGACAGTGACACTGTGTGACAGCTATATTTATAAAAATAATATTGATAATAGTCTCACATTAATAAATATAAAATATTTAAATTATTTCACTAGTGCTTAATTAAGAAACATTAATAGGTACCAGATAAATCATATTTTAAAATGTTATTTTCATTGTTGAAGTTTAAAACTCTGGGTGTGCAACAAGGTGAAAACAGTGATTTTGACACCTAAAAGGAGGTTAAATAATTTTAAAAATATATAATAGATAGCATTTTTTTTTTAAATGTAGGTTTTATTATTATTTTGACAAAGAAAGAGGAATTTGAACAAAATTATACATATTTTTGGATGATCAAAGGACATAAGCGCCAATAGTTGAAGAATTACCCATTAATTGTTTGCAACCACTCACCTTAAAAACATTTAGTAAATGCACGCAATCATTTTTTCAGTGTGATTTATTGCAGTGTAGCTCTGAAATGAAGCGCATGTGATCTGCATGCAGTCTTCACAGGTGGAGGGAGAAAATGCTAGAAGCAGGCAGGGAGGACTTTTGTTGGGCATGTGCATCATGTATTCACATGCGTCTAGGACAGGGCAGGCAGGCTGCATTTCCTGTTCGACTTGGATGAATTCAGCAGCTGAGCATGCACAAGTGATGCTTTCAAAGGGCCAATTCGAGCTGTCTCAAACAGGACTCGAGCCTCTAATTGGTATGCTTAGCAGGTTTCATTTTAGCAGGGCTCTGTTCTCATTCACCGCCACCGTCCTCTCTCTCTCTTTCCCTCCCTCTCTCTTTCCCTATCTGGTTTCTTCTCAATTCAAGCTCGCTCAAATGAGCTTTATTGGCATGACTTGCCAAGTATTGCCAAATTATTGCACATTATATAAACAATAAATATAATAGTATGGTGATGATTATATAATAATGCATACATTCATGCATGCATGCATACACAGTACATGCATACACAGATGAAAGATGAAAAAGCCTAGTGAACCATCAGACATGATAGCCAAGGGCTGTTTTAAATTTTATTCTCCACTGTTTTATTTCCAAATGTAAGGGATGCTTGTAGTTTGTACAGTTTGTTTAAATCCGTCAGTCAGTTTTACTTATATCACCATACATACACACACACACACACACACACACGCACACACACTCTCGACTGTATGTTCAAGTTCAATTTGCTTTATTGGCATGACATTGTGTTGCAGTATTCATTTGATCAATGCATACATTTTTAAAGTAATAAAAATCGTACTGAAAAAGAAAAAAACTAATAAAACAATGCAATAAATGGCAAATAAATGATAATAAAATGCATTATGTAACTAGACATTCAGTCAGGTGGCTGTTAATCATGTTTATGACTAATTCTCACTTTCTCTTTGGTTCTCTTAATTATTTTAAATTTAAATGAGCTTTGTCATAACTTAAGTATTGCCAAATTATTGCACATTATAGACTCAGAATAAAATAGTATAGTGATTTATGTGATGAAAAAAAGACATTAAATTTCAAATTGCTTTATAGCATGACATTTTGTTGCAGTCTTGCCAAGTATTTTAACAATGTGCTGTATACAATAAGGGTTGTAATTGCATTTTAAAAGTAATTAAAAATGGTAATAAAAATATATATTCTATTAAATGTTGTATATGTTGTATACATTCACTGGCCACTTTATTAGGTACACCTTACTAGTACCTGGTTGAACCCCTTCAGAACCGCCTTAATCCTTCATGGCATAGATTCAACAAGGGTACTGGAAATATTCCTCAAAGATTTTGTTTTATATTGACATGATAGCATCACACAGTTGCTGCAGATTTGTCTTCCGGTAATCCATATCCCAAAGGTGCTCTATTGGATTGAGTTCTGGTGACTGTGGAGGCCATTTGAGTACAGCGAACTCATTGTCATGTTCAAGAAACCAGTCTAAGATGATTCACGTTTTGACATGGTGCATTGTCTTGTTGGGAGTAGCCATCAAAGGATGGGTACACTGTGGTCAAAAAGGGATGGACATGGTCAGGAACAATACTCGGGTAGGTTGTGGCGTTAACATGATGCTTAATTGGTACTAATGAGCCCAAGTGTGCCAAGAAAATATTCTCCACAAAATGTATACACACACACACACACACACAAAATGTATACCACCACCAGCAGCCAGAACCATTGATACAAGGCAGGATAGATCCATGCTTTCATTTTGTTGACGCCAAATTCTGAGCCGACCCTCTGAATGTTGAAACAGAAATGGAGACTCATCAGAGCAGGCAACGATTCTCCAAACTTCTATTGTCCAGTTTTGGTGGGCCTGTGTGAATTGTAGCCTCAGTTTCCTGTTCTTAGCTGACAGGAGTGTCACCCGGTGTGGTCTTCTGTTGCTGTAGCCCATCCGCCTCAAGGTTGGACGTGTTGTGTGTTCAGAGATGCTCTTCTGCAGACCTCGGTTGTATCGAGTGCTTATTTGAGTTACTGTTGCCTTTCTGTCAGCTGGAACCAGTCTGGCCATTCTCCTCTGACCTCTTGCATCAAGGCATTTGCCACCACAGAACTGCCGCTCACTGGATATTTCCTCTTTTTCAGACCATTCTCTGTAAACCCTAGAGATGGTTGTGCTTGAAAATCCCAGTAGATCAGCAGTTTCTGAAATACTCAGACCAGCCTGTCTGGCACCAACAATCATGCCATGTTCAAAGTCAACTAAATCCCCTTTCTTCCCCATTCTGATGCTCAGTTTGAACTGCAGCAGATCATCTTGACCATGTCTACATGCCTAAATGCATTGAGTTGCTGCCATGTGATTGGCTGATTAGATATTTGCTTTAATGAGCAGTTGGACAGGTGTACCTAATAAAGTGGCAGATGAGTTTAAATAATAAACACTAAATAGTCATAGTTAAATTATTTAACAATCCACATTTTAGGATGAAACAGTTATAATAAGTATTAATTAGTATATTTACAATCATTCATTTATAACCACCTAGAACTGTGTCTGGCTCTTTTTTTTTTTTTTTTTTTTTTCTCTCTCTCGCTTGGCTGTTTGTCTGACTTCCTCCGCAGTAAAGCTCTTTGGCTCTAGGGAAGAGAAGCAGCTCAGTGATTGATAAAAATTTGGGTCTTTATTAAAATGTCTGCTGGAATAATGGCAGGAATAGTCAAGCAGATGAGAGGCGGATGCTCTGGCTTTGTGAGCTGGAAATAAGGACACTCCTGTGGCCCTGCTGGCTCTTTATGACAAGCTCAAGAGAGGGAGAAGTTCTGCCCTGACATGCCCAGACATCCCGACTTCCCGCTGGGGAGCGATGATGTGCCCAGCTGGATAATCTCTACTACAAATCCCAGAATGCTTTGAGCCAGCTGGAGTGGAAACTGCGAACGCTGAATTATTCCAGCAGCGCGGCACAGCCAGACTTGTTGCTGGATCGACATGCCAGATGTAGGGTTGAGAAGTCTTTAAAGGCAGGAGGATTCTTGCTTTGTGTTGCAGTGAATGTAATCCTGTCCTCCAACCCTTTGGCACAAAATGCTTTTACAGTATCCTGCAGTCAGAGTCAGCAAATACTGGGAGACTGTAGGTGAAGCTGCAGACCTTCTGCCAGAAAGTGTCGTTTCTTTTGTTTCTCCAAAAAAGAAAGAGATAATATTGCACCAAAAAAATGTATATACCTGTTTTTTTACATGCATTTTTTTTCAGCTTTGCTTCAACTGTAAATCAACTATAGGAAATGCTTTTTATACTATATATTAGTGTACATAATTGTAATTCTTTATTTATTGTTTATAATTTGCCTATACATTTTTCATAATATTTAACTCTCTGATCTCAATGGGCATAATTTTATCTTAAAGGCCTGGTCTAGAGTGTATTTTTAAGGCTTGGTTGTGTTTTAAGATGCAAAGCAATGTGGCTCATGCTTCATTTGTAGAAAATCAGGTTATTGATTGGTTACACTTTACAATAAGGTTCATTAATTAATATTATTAATGCATTTACTAAGAAAAACAAACAATGAACAATACATTTACAACTGTATTTGTTTATGTTAAAGGGTCACAAAACACCAAAACATATTTATTGAGCTGTTGACAGTCATATATGTGTCCCACACTGCTAAAAACACTATTAGGACACCTATATTTCACTAAAAAGTGTAAATTGGTTGTTTTTGCATTATTTCAAGCAAATTCGTACTTCCGGTTTGAAACTAATTTTTGAAGCTGCGTCACGGTCATGACATAATAGCGTGTATTCCAGCGTGCAGACTGGACGTCTGTGCCAGAGTGTCTTATTACGTCTTACAGTGTGATGCATTAATGCATGAGTAAGGCTTGGTTCAAACCAATCAGCGCGCTCTATTGTGCAACTTCATTAATATTCATTACTGTCATACATTACTGTCATAGGAGTCACGTGTAGATTAATAGTGTACGCGACGCTCGACAACAATAATTTGCGTGTCTAATGAGGATTATTGTTTACCTGAGAGCTGTTCTCATCTGCAAACTCTGAGATCCGGATTCGCTTGTAGTCTCCTCTAAATAAAGACGCAGCTCTAGTTGCTGTGGATTGTCCTGTCTCTACAGATTTGGTAAGTGAGCGACCAGCGCTCTTTGTTTATTCAGTTCGTATTTTATTCGTATCGAACAAACTATTGCACCGAGTGTAAACAAGTTAGCTCTACAACCAAACAATAACCTCGTGTTGGATTTTGTGACCAGAATAACACACGCGGCTTTCTGACGCTACCTGCCGAGTGCATCTAAGTTTCCGGGAAATGCTGAGTTTTTTTTTCTCTCATTCGCCGTGCGGTATCAAACATTGCATGAAAATACACGCTTAGAGGAGTTCCTTGAATCAAATATCTCGTTTGTCGCGAGGGACATGAATGAATTCCCTGAATGAAAGAGCCAAACTGCAGTTAAAGTCCACAATTTAATAATTTGGCAAATAATTCGACTACAGATGTCCTTGTAAACACCATCACTTTCTCCCCTGTTGGGTGTATGTTTTGACTCTGAAATTCAGTGCGCCCACACCATGCCTCTTTTCTTCCTCCGACACTCCCCCCTAAACAGAGCTGGACACGCCCACTTTTCTGACTTTTTCCAAAGTATAGAGGTGTGAAAACACCCTGCTGAACCAAGGGAGTTTCATGGCCCTTTAATGTTAGTTAACAAAAATACAGTAGTTCATTGTTAGTTCATGTTAACTCATGGTGCATTAACTAATGTTAACAAGCATGGACTTGAATGTTAATAATGCATTAGTAAATATTCAATTATGATTAATAAATGCTCTACATGTGTTGTTCATGATTAGTTCATGTTAGTAAATGCATTAACTAATGAACCTTATTGTAAAGTTTTACCTTTTGATTATATACAGCTACTTGGCTAACAGGAAAACGGCTGTCATATTTCCTAGTTCCTCTGAAGACCCGCCCTCTAGAGGCTCTCATTGGTCAGCTAATGCCGAGTTCAGACTGCATGATTTTCAAAGAAGTCGTGGCACAGATGTTTTCGCAGTGCATGACTATCTGAGCTAGCTTTTTGTCGCTGCTTTGTTTACACTGCTAGATGGATCGGCGATAGGGGCTTTCACATTGCATGTCTTTACAATAGGAAGACAACTTCGTCCAAACTACATCTCACAGCCAAAAACACTTAGTATATCTTTTATTATTAACTACATAACGAGAAAGAAGCCTTTAATGGGGTAGAAAATGTACATATTTGCCCGCCTGGGTTTGAAGGGAATTAGCAATTTCTACTCAACTCTCCTTTTTAACTTTCTGTATAAAACGTCAAACAGACACGGGCGCGCTCCTGTCAAACCTCCACTAGTTTTTCCTCCATTTCTTGGTTCCAAATAAAAGAAAATGAGCCTCCTGCTGGCCTGCGTGTACACACACACACACACATATGTGAATGCTGCTCTCTCATTGGCTGTAGGCGATCGCTGATGTTATTTTCAGTCAAAACTCGTTTCACATGGCATGATTTGAATCGCAGACAGCTCCAGATATTTAGCATGCCAAATATCTCACAGGCATCGGCGACTCATCGGCGATTCTCTCAGATCGCATCTTTGATAGTTCACAATGTGTGATTCTCCCTCACGTGCATGAGCACCGATTTGCCTGTGATTTCAGGCATTTGTCTGCGATTTTTCTCAACCTGCCGGCGATCAAAATCGGGGCTAAACTAATGCAGTCTGAACTTGGCATAACAATGTGCTGTGATTCGCGGATTGGCTCTGTGTCACGCCCCTACAAGCATTGGCTTTTGCGATGTGTAAACAGTCCAGTCAGAGCAGCTGTTAGCAGTGTTAGCTGATTAAATCAGACAGAAATGAAGAGCACACAGCTGAGCCTCATGCCTGCTCTATAAATAAAATCTGTGTCTTTCATATATATTCGGGTTATAAGCATGTGTAAGTAATATAAAACGCTTTCACATTTTTTGCGAGTTTGTTATTTGAGATGTAGAACGCAGGGAAAGCAGCCGCATATTGAGACACTGCAGCGCTGCTGAATATTTGTAGCTAAGTTAGTAACGGTGCCAAACAGCATTTCCCATTATTTACATCTTTGTTTACGTCCTCGCTACAGCATACTGTTAATGCTAGAAACTATGCATGTAGTTGATCAATTTTAACAAATAAAAATACAAGTTGCGGCTCGCAGTCCACAGCTTCGTCAGTTGGAGTTTATAGCTGAATCCAGCACTGAACTGGGAGATATTCTGGAAGTTCACCTCTGTCAAATGCTAGCTCTATATTTGTTATTATTAAAATTAAACTGTAATCTCTTCTTTCTTTGTGCTGTGCCCTTTGGAAGCCCAAATGCAGAAACAGAAGAAGCTATGTGGAAATAGCACCTTTTGGAAGGCATTTTAGCTTTCTCTGCTATAGCATTACCGTGCCTCTGGCCACTCCCCTTCACTGCGCTGGCTGTGTGCATAAGGTGAATGCACTCACCCGGATCCCATGTAATCTCACTGGCCCGGATGGATTTTTTGTAGTCCCCAAATATGTTCGCTGTAGGCTTTGGTAAGCTAACTCTGTAAAAGCCAATAGCTGCATCCCAAATCGCATACTATCCAACGCCATTTTGTAGTATAAATAGTGTAAGTACTGTGTTCACACTGAAAACTCTAAAAACATTAAATGCATTTTAATTACCCGGATGATGCACTCATTCAGCCGCTAAAATGAAGTGTGTAATGATGGACACTTCACGCACTCAACGACCGCAGGTTTGCTTACGTAGCGGAAGGGGCGGAGCTATCGGGCGCACATGCTGGATAACTTTATTTATTTTGGATGGTGAAAGCAGAATTCTCCTACGAGAGTGATTATAGCGCCTCCCGATGGTGAATGCGGTTATACTCACGGCAGGTATTATTTGATAATTCGGTTTATTATTTTACTGATTTGGCGACCGTCAAACGTCATCAGGGAAACGGTTTGAATTTCCGCTTAGTTAAAAACATTAGTGTGCCATTTGGGACAACACTAATGTCTCCCTTTGCATTAAACTTAGTGCGTCTTACATTCAGAGATGTTGTTTATGTTCAAACAGCTATATTACACATCAACTAAAGTTGAACATGATATTATAGTGGACCACCCCTTTAAACTCTCAATGTAAAGGGGTGTCCAGAGTGCATTTGTAAGGCTTGATTGTGTTTATGGGGTGCAAATCAATGTGTCCTTATGCTTTGTTTGTAATAAATCATGTTATTTTTTTCATCTATTTTACTTTTATAATATATTGCTACTCCGCTTACATGAAAGCGGCTGTCATATTTCCCAGTTTCTCCAAGGCTCTGATTAATCAGCTAGTTAAAGTGCCGAGAACGCAAATCCCAATCCAAAAGGTGAACTAGAAAACCTTCACGTTTAGATTCACATTTACCCTGCACACTGTGAAATGTGCTTGTGAACTGTCAAAGACGATATGCTTGTTACTAGGGATGTAACGGTATTGTAAATACCGTCATACCGCAATATTAATTTTTTTCGATATTACCGTAGTCGCATGACTCGGTAAAACTATAGGTCTTCTGAGAAAATTTGCTCAGGCGAATGAAGCGAACGGGAGGTACCGGAAACTACAATTCCCATCAGCCCAGGCTTGACCATCATCCCTTGCGGTCTGTTGTCGATACAGATCCAGTAATGCGGAAATGGAGTGTGCTGCTAGAAGCGGGGATGAAAAAGAGCTGGAAAACTCTAAAGCGGGTGTTGTCGCCGCGCGCGTTCTGAATAGCGGTGTTGTCGCGCGAGTTCTTATCAGCTGTGTTGTCGCGCGCGTTCTTATCAGCTGTGTTGTCGCGCGCGTTCTTATCAGCTGTGTTGTCGCGTGCGTACTGAATAGCGGTGTTGTCGCGCGAGTTCTTATCAGCTGTGTTGTCTCGCGCAAACTGAATAGCTGTGTTGTCGCGCGCGTACTGAATAGCTGTGTTGTCGCGCGAGTTCTTATCAGCTGTGTTGTCGCGCGCGTACTGAATAGCGGTGTTGTCAGCACACTGTTCAGATTGATGCAGACATGAGATCTCTATCTCACTCATGGCTTGTCCTCAAGTGGGGGAAAGACAATGCACAACATTACCCACTGCTATCAACCTGGGCCAAGTCATATCTCTCTTGTCCCAGAAACCTCAGTCCCAAATGAGAGGGTTTTTTCTGTTGCAGAGGACATTGTAAATGCCCAGAGATACCAGCTTTTACCAGATTATATTTAAATGATAATTTTCCTTTAAACCCATCTCTATCTAAGTGAGTGAGTGAGTGATTAAATGTTGAATGTGATGAGTTTTCAACACTACTAAATTAAAACTTTATTTTTTTACATGGTTTAATATTTTTTTGTTATTAAAATTGAAGTTCCTGTTTCAAAGCTTACAGATAGATGACTAATTTGTATGTCATTGACACTTTTGGCACTTTTTTGGAGTATTTTCATAAGTTTTGTTTTTTCCTGTAAATGATTCATTAAATACCGTACCGTGACATTCATACCGAGATATTACCGTACCGTGAAATTCTGATACCGTTACATCCCTACTTGTTACCATATTTGATAGCACATCGAAATAATCGCAGCTCAAATCACGATTTTGTTTAGAAACAATGAATCGTGCAGGCCTGGCCTTTAACAAGCACAACTTGTGAGAGATCCTCAATGATCAAACGGTAGCTAATTCTCACGCTGTCTGGAAAGATGAGCAGCCTGTTTTGCCCTCCTCATCATTCAATCTGTTTCTCACCCCCCCTGCTCTCTCAGGATCCCACTCTCTATTCGCCCACTTGTCTATCCTGTTTTTTTAATCTGGTCTCCCGGCTCTCTTTTTGTCTTGCTGTCGCTCTGTCTCGTCTCCAGCAGTCTGAAGCTGTCTGTCTGCCCTTCTCTCTCTCTGTGGGGTGTACAGACAGGCTGATGGTTATTAAAGTATGGTGAAGAAGAGAAGATGGCCTGACTCAGTGTTGGGCTGAATCTCCCACAGGCACTGAAATCGCTGAAAGTTCGACTCTCCACGCTCGTGTCTTGATTTACTGGCCTCGGACATTAAAATGGAGGGATGCTGAGATTGCTTATTTGGCAAAATGTTCACAGAGCCTTTTGAGTTTAATGGAAAGGCTGCCTGGTCATCTTGCAGTTTATATCACAAGTTTTTAATTGTGATATTTACTTTTTTTTTTCTGCAAAGTTGGATATTTTTCATCTTTTTATTTTTGGACGGTATCTTGTTTAATTAAATTATTGCTAGCTGACAGCTAGCTCTCTGCAACTCTCCCACTGAAGCTAAGCAGGGCCTAGATGGGAGGCAACAAGGGAAAGCTAGGTTGCCGCTGGAAGTGGTGTTAATGAGGCCGGCAGGGGGCGCTCAACCTGCGGCCTGTGTATAATTAACACCCCAGTATATGGACTCTATACTGCGCAGTGAGCACTGTCGATTGGATAAGACGTTAAACCGAGTTCCTGACTCTCTTTGGTCATTAAAATTTCCAGGATGTCCTTCGAAAATAAATGAATAAAAGTAGGGGTTTAACCCCAGTATCCTAGCCAAATTTGCCCTCTGGCCTCATTTATCAAGACAATTGCATAAGATTAATAGGAAATGAATTGAGCAGTATCATTCAAAAAAAAAAATTGACACCAATACCTTATATTTAATACCGGTTCCTGATTGATAATGTAGGGGCAGCCAACCGTTTTAATCTGAAAATGATCCGTCTGTCAGCTGAAGAAGAGCCAGAGCCAAAAAAAAAAAAAAAAAGTTTACTGAAATAATTTAGTTTCATTAGCAGTAGCAAGCTTCAACACTCTTGCAGAGTTCGTAGGTCACTCTGCTTACAATCTTAAAACAACAACAATTATACAGTCAAATAACATCATTAACTATCATAAATGTAGGTGTTTAAACCTGATTGGCTAAAACAGGTACACATAAAAAAATCTAGTATTGTGTGAGCATAATTCCAGACAATATCTTCCAATGATTATGCAGGCCAGCAGTTCCCAAACTGGGGTGTGCGTCTGACCACGCACGAGAGAATGTTTGTAATGGCGAAAAATTGTATCTTTTATTATTTTATGCATTTATCTTGGGTAAACTTCATGTCATATTTTTAAGAGAAAAGAAATTCACTGAGAGAGAGAAAAAAATCACATTAAAAATTGTAATTTACAACCTATACATGCTCTCTCATCTCGCTGCTTCACGTCTGTGCCACAATAGCCCCGCTCTTTCCCATTTGGCACTAAGTGATGGTACGTTCGTAATTGTTTTTGTTTTGTTGTTTTTTTCGTGAACTATAGTCCTATAGATGACTAGTCATCAATATGGACACCTGGTTAAAAACTGCCACTTTAAAGAAGTCAAGTAAAACAGAGAAATCCAGCAGATAAAAATGTGTATTCAAAAATAGTGTAGTTAAAAATGTGGAGTTTAATCGGAGAAAGGGGTGCTTGACGGGTGTCAAATATTAGAAGGGCTGCACACAGAAAAAAAGTTTGGGAACCACTGATTTAGGCTGACCCCAGACCTGTAATATAGTGGTATACTGTCGTCTTATCAAGCTGTTTAAAAACTAGTATCATTAACATCCAAACTGGCAGCTTGCATACAGAGGAATTTCCTTCAAAAGATTGAACATATAAAATGGCAAATTACTCCGGGATGACACTGATGTCATCATATAATCTAGGCCCTTAAACATTCAACTTTATTAATAATCATAAAGACTAGAGCTGCACAATTTATTGTAAAAAGATTGCGATCTCGATTTGACCCCCTAGTTGATCTTAATCCAGATGATCTTAATTTTTTTATTAATCCAGCAGATTCTGTCAATCATATTTTCAAGTTCAGGAGAGAAGCAATGGTGTCTTAACATTCACATCCTTTTATATGCGTTGTTCAGCAACGTGAACACCTCCAAATGGTGTTTAAAGAGTCACATATTGTATTTATAAGATATAATTCACCCCAAAAATGTCATTTCTGTCTTCCTGAAAATGTATTTGCGACCACAAAATCACACGTGACGTGAGCTGACACCACAGAGAGGGCGGGCGCGCCTCTGAATGAAGTGTACTTTAGTAAACAGACCCTGCATAGGCTGTGAATAACAGGTAATAAAGTTGTATATAACTTTCAGTTTGTGGCACAGAGTGATCGTTTGGGAGCCGCGTGGGAGGTGAACCGCTCTTAGCAGTGATGATGAAACCGAAAGCGCACACAGTGTTGCAGATGTAGCTGACTGATTCCAGCCTAAAAAGTCTCCAAAACCCGTCGAAATGCAAAAATATCCACCCAGTCTTCTGTATTCACGAAAATCACGTCAGTGACAGATTTTAAGCAGAACATTACAGATTGTACACATAATTCAACATCAGAATTATCATCAGCATTAATGACCAGGACAAATCTAAAGTCTGTTCAAGTCCACCAATCCAAGTCTATACAACATGTAGCATTTTAACCAACAGTACAGCTACACAAAGCCTACTGCTGTTTCACCACATGTTTGAGAATACAAGTAATAATAGCCCACTCATATTAACCTTTATTTTACATCTACAGAGTCGTGAGAAAATCGTGACCTTTATTTTTGGCAAAAAAAAATTGCGGTTCTCAGTTTAGCCAGAATCATGCAGCTCTAATAAAGACATAAGAAATGATATGCGTTACTCCACCCTGATACAGAAAAGACCTTTCAGAAAACCAACACCTTCAATACTTTGCTTGATATCCATTTTATACAATTATTTTAAACAGGATTACAATGCATCTCTTTTTTTCAGCTTGTAGTTTTCATTTCCTTAACAGTCAATCAAGCAAAGTCAAGATTTATTTTAGTGACATTTTATGGATCAGTGAATAATGGATGTCCGCAGTAGATTTCATGACAAGTAGACATAACCAAACCAAAGATATTTAACTGCAATAAATATTATATATGAAATAAGGTTGAACATTATATGCTTGAAAACATGAAACTCTTCAGATTAATTGTTGACTAAAGATTATTTTGATAATATATTGCTTAAAAAGGGAAAAGCAGTAAAGTATAATCATTTTTAATAAAGCTATTCCGTCATTAACTCAAGCATGGCGTCACAGTTGAGCAGTAGATAAAACGATTGCCTCACAGCGAGAAGGTTTGCTGGTTCAAGTCCCGGCTGGGTCAGTTGGCATTTCTGTGTGGAGTTTGCATATTTTCCCCGTGTTGGCGTGGGTTTCCTTCGGGTGCTCTGGTTTCCCCCACAGTCCAAACACATGCGCTATAGGAGAATTAAGTAAGCTAAATTGGCCCTTGTGTATGTGTGTGAATGCAAGTGTATGGGTGTTTCCCAATACTCTGTTGTTGCTGGAAGGGCATCCGCTGTGTAAAACATATGCTGGATAAGTTGGCGGTTCTTTCCACTGTGGTGACCTCTGATTAATAAAGGGACTAAGCTGAAAATGAATGAATGAATTGTTCATGCATTGACATTTATAGGGATTTTAAGTAGCATTGTGTAATTACATTTCTTATTTAGTAATTAAATTATTTGCCAGACCTAACATTTAATGTTAATGCAATTTAACAATGTAATCACTTTTTTCAGGTAACATTTCCAACATTGGTGATCACGCATGCATCAAGTTTTGTCTAGTCTCTCTTTTACACATTATGGCTAAATAAGCATTATTCAACGTAGCTGAATTACTAAGCTTTGAAATTGTATTCACCAGGGTTTAGCATAAGCATAATTCTCAAGCAAAGCGCTCCAATTATGACTATGACAATCTGTGAATGTCTTTCCAGCCATAAACGACTTAAGTATGCATCTACAGTCTCGCTGTTGTTTAAAATAATGGAAGTCTGACATTTTTCCAAATGCCTTATGCCATTCGGGGCAGCGCTACTGAGATAAAGGCGCTGTTGGGAAGCTGGCGTGCTGTAATTATGTGCAGGCACCCTCAAGTCCTGCTTGTTCAGAGCATTTCAATGCAAAGATATGGGGCCAGACTCTTTGAACATTATCACTGTGAAGAAAGTGCTGTTACCTTGGAGACTGGTGAAGCATGGTGAGGTATTGATATTGGATGGGCAAACTATGGGGAAAAACAAGTACTGTGCTTTTTACTGCACCAGTGGCTGGTAAATGGAGCTAGTGATGTATTCAGTCGGTTGGCAGCACCGCAGTGCAGGCTTTTTCTTTCGCGCTGAAGTATGAGCAGGATACTTCACTACTCCACTAATTGATTACTAAGCTTGACTAGCTCTTTTAGGCAGTCTGGTTGTAGCTGAGATGCTTAAAATTAAACTGGTAGTGCTGTTTTGAGATTTGTAGCATGTTTTGAAATGAACTTTCAGCATGCTAAAATCATACCCATAAACAATTTACTCACTGCCATTGCATTTTCACAATAACTATTGTATTGAAAAGGTGCACATTATTGCATCACAATCAAAATTCACCTTTATTTCTATAGCGCTTTTACGATGTAGATGCTGCCAAAGCAGCTTAACATAGAAGTTCTAGTAAAAGGGAAACTGTGTCAGTCCAGTTTTCAGAGTTGAAGTTCAGTTCAGTGTGGTTTAATTTTCACTGCTGAAAGTCCTAGCAAATCCATCAATGAGCAGCTCCACGAGTCCCGTACCAAGCAAGCCTGTGGCAAGGAACAAACTTCACCAATTGACGAAAGAAAGTGAACCTCGAGAGAAACCAGGCTCAGTTGGGCAAGACTATTTCACCTCTGGCAAAACTACTTGTGCAGAGCCACAGTCTAGGCACTGGGTAATGCTGGACGTCCATTGTGGAGAAACATGTTGATATCTTAAGTCTTAAAGCCCTTGCAAAATGTTGTTTCCCTTCCAAAAATTGTCTAGTGTTATAAAAATATGTAATGCATGAGTTTAATCTGACCCATGACACTGAAATGTCCTCTTAAATAGATCAATTATAAGATGTCGCTGTTAAAAATTGGTAATAAGCTCTGGCTCTTGATGCAAAATGAGCTGAAACTGCAAATTGTGACTCTTGAACTGTAGATTGGTTTATACCTCACAAAAAAATAAAAATCTGAAAGAGCAAGAATGCTTTCGTCTGATGGATTTGCAAAGATTTTGTTTTTCTTTTAGTAAAACGATAAGGACATTTTGGCTGTGAGCTCTCGGTGGGCCTGCTCATCTGCCACAATGGGGAATTGAGTGAATTTGACTTGCACATGCTGCTGGACAGGTGACTGTGGAGCATTAGAGTATCCACAGGCAACCGTCAAAGATCCGCAAAACAACCAGCATGTTGAACGCGCTTTTCACTTTAAATATCAGTCCGAGTATTTCAATGCAGACTCACGTCTGACTCACCATCCGTCTCGCCGTGCTTCATGTCAACTTTATTAAATGCTGCATCCGTGTCATTAGGCCCACACATCGTCTGCATCTTAAAGCAACACACTTTTCAACAGCGAATGAAGCAAAACGCCCATCCTTCACACACTTTACACATTCCTGCCCCTCACATATTGCTGCTTTATACAGTTCAACTACATCTCCTACAATGTAACCTTCATTACTGTGCAACTAATTTGTTTTTTTTAAGGTGATGTCTGGCTACTAACCGCACTCTTAAAGATCATTCTTATTTAAATGTAGTGTTTTACTGTTTTATATAAATCTAAAGCTCATCTGTAATGCATTGTAAGGGGATGTTTTCATCTACTCTGGGGTGATTTATGAGTGTTAATATTTCAGCAAATAGACTGATCTTTAGTGACGCATCTTTTGACATATATAATTTGCGCTTTTACTTCAATGTTCTGTTTAATATAAATCTAAAGATTATTTTTAAGGCACTTTGGATAATAAGAGTTATGTAAATGTAGCTTGGCAGTAAATATCTAACCTCTTTTATTATTTACATTTTACCTTTAGGTCATATATTCAGCTGTTTTGGCATACAGTTTCATTTTTATGCTGATGATACGCAAGCTTATATGTCTACAAAGAATGCTCCATCTTAGCCCCCCTCCGATATTACTAAAATGTCTGCGAGATATTATGTGGATGACCTGTAACTTTTTAAAGGTAAAGGCCCTTCTGGTTGGCTCAAAATCTGTTCTTTCCAAAGCTCAATCCTTTATCAATAAATCTCCAGTAAATTCTACAATTCATGCTAAAAGTCTTGGGGTTATACCAGATGGTATGCTTTCGTTTAATTTACTTATTAGTAATATTTCTCAATCTGCCTTTTTTCACTTGCGTAACATTGCAAGACTTCGCCCTTCACTGTCCCAACAAAGTACTGAAGTGCTTGTATATGCTCTGGTTACATCAAGGATTGATTATTGCAACTCCCTCCTATCTGGTATCCCTCTTGACCAACTTCTCAGATTACAGTTAATCCAGAACTCAGCAGCTAGGGTAGTCACCCGCTCGCATGCTTCTTTCACATAACTCCAATTCTCTTTCACTTGCATTGGCTTCCTGTGTTTTATATTGTACAATATAAAATTATTTTACTAACTTACAAAGCTCTTCACAACCTGGCTCCAGATTATCTCTCTGATCTTCTTCACTGGTACACTGAGATCCTCTGTGGCTGAATTGCTCTCAGTTCCATATTTTAGGATGAAGTCATTTGGTGGCGGGGCTTTTAGCTGCATAGCACCACAGTTATGGATTTCCCTGCCGTTAGATATTCGTCAGGTGGACTCTATCTCCAATTTTAAATCCCAGGTTAAAACCTTTCTGTTCAGAATTGCCTTTAATGACTTTCTGGATTAATATTATGTGTATTACTTTTCTGTCTTTTTTTATAATGTGCCTGTAGTGTAATGTGTATTTATAAAGCGCATTTATTGTGTATGGTCATACACCCAAAGCGCTTCACAGTCATGAGGGGGGTCTCTCCACACCACCACCAGTGTGCAGCATCCACTTGGATGATGAGACGGCAGCCACAGGACAACGGCGCCAGTGCGCTCAGCACACACCAGCTATTGGTGGAGTGGAGAGACAGTGATCGAGCCAATTCAGTGGAAGGGGATGATTGGGAGGCCATGATCGTAAGGGCCGATAGAGGGACTTTGGCCAGGACACCGGGGTTACACCCCTACTCTTTCACGAGAAGTGCCATGGGATTTTTAATGACCACAGAGAGTCAGGACCTCAGTTTAACGTCTCATCCGAAAGACGGCGCCCACTGACAGTGTAATGTCACCCTCACTTTTACTGGGGCATTAGGACTCGCACAGACCACAGGTTTAGCGCCCCCTGCTGGCCTCACTAACACCACTTCCAACAACAACCTAGTGTTCCCTAGTGGTCTCCCATCCAGGTACTGACCAGGCTCAGCCCTGCGTAGCTTCAGTGAGTAACCTGTCTTGGGCTGCAGGGTGATATGGCATACTGTAAGGTGTCCTTGAGTGCTCT